>NC_133528.1:109786957-109796957 GCF_048544455.1 Silene latifolia
GTACACAACTTGTATAACTCTTGATATTTTTTGTATAACTCAGAGCTGTCTAATAAATTTTGCCTTTTTTCATAACTGCAGTCATGTGTTGTATAACTCCTGTTCAAAATTTGTATAAATTTACTTCACAGAGTGTATAACTCTAATTCTTATCTGTAAAACTTGGATTTTAATTATGACTGACCAAGATGATATAATAACAATCTATTCCAAAAAGTTGTCTAAGTTGTTAAGGAGTTTCTTGACAACATACTAGAGTTGCAAAACACAGAGAATACAAAATCAAAGGAAATACATTCTATTTTTTCCCTGGTTTTTTATCTGCTTTCCGCGCTGTTTTTCGTCTGGCTTCTAGTTGCTTCAGGATCTGGTCTTTCACGCCAATGAAACCGTTGACCTTGGTCAGAACTCCTTGCCCGATGATGTTCATGTCAGCTAGGACAAACGTCGCTGCCAGCTGGATTACCAAATATCGACGGTTCACCTTCCTCTCAAGATCAACGTGACCAAAACTATCACCCTCGTACATTAATATGTGCATCATGGTGAACAAGCCAGGCTCGATGTCGTTAATCGTTTACTTATGCCAAGCAAACTGGATCTGACGAAACTGGAACTCCGGTAGGTATTTCCCTCTATCCTTGTCCTCGTCCCTAGACTCCAGATAGTCGCTCATGAGGCTCGCCTGGCACAAAGTCAGAAACGTCAAAAAGTGAAATTGTAAAGCGGTGACAACACTTTTGAGTTGAGCGTAATTACAATTTAATTCCACTTACAATTACGTGGCACGCTTTGCATATCTCCGACTGGCCCGGACTTGAGTAGTACTTATTGTCAAGAAGATCAATCGTCCGTGAATTAAAGTTGATACACGCACATGCATAATGGGCTTAAATCTTAATGGTTACGAAGATTAAATCAGCCTTCAAGCTGAAATCTTTGCCACTGTCGATTCTGAAGATGTCCCACACATTGTACAACATTTCGGTGTTCTGTGTTTGTTGGACAGGGTTTCGTACAAGGTTCAAGATTATTTCCTGTTCAAGTAGCAGTATATGTGTGAGAATACCAGAGGAGTTATAGGGGTTGTGCATTGGAGTTGCACAGTAACTCTTATAGCATATTGAAGTATGCCTAAGTTCATACTGGCTGTTAATAACTTCTCAAAACAAAATGTGTAACTCCATAGAGGGTATGTATAACTTTAGTCTTATTTTCCACTGTGAAAGTTTTAAATATCATACCCTCAAAGTATAACTCTAAAGAGGGTATGTGAAACTCTTATAGCATATTAAAGGATTGATTACAACCATACCATATAACGGATACTGAAGAAAGACGAACAAAAAATCGTACACTCCTCTGCCTCCAAACGATTAAGCAACAAGGACCAACACTCAAATCACTGAATCATCCATTGGCATCTCAGGGAGCATGGACAACATTTGCAACCTATTAATTGTTACATGCCGGGAATAGTTCACAAGTAGTTCACTGTGGTTCAGACAACAGGTGTTAGTCAGGCTATAACGTCTACTAAATGGGAAGATAACTGCTATTAAAATGACTGCATAACTTTAGTGATGAAACATATAACTGCAGATTAGGAATGTGTAACTCCATTAACGATATGTATAACTTTAGTTGGTAAAGTTATACATTTCAATATTGAAGTTATACAAAGCATAAAACAGTTCTCAAGTGGTTCTGTTGATTTTAGACACCTTACCCATTTGGAAATTTGTAGTCATCAAGGAAAACGTAATCAGCCACTTGTTTGCGATACACCGGGATATCCCTAATTAATGCCTTGTTCAACTTTAGCATCTTGGCGATCACTGTAAGGTCGGCGTCTGGTTCCCCGCAATATGTGGTGCAACCAAGGCCATCGCCCTTACCCCGGGAGCGGCTATTAACAGCTGAGAGGGCCCGACTAGACGGCGTCCGGCCCAAGGCTACTTTGGAAGGTGGAGTCTGATAGGTTGAACTGACTTTAGAGCAAGGGCGTTTAGCATAACTGTTCTCTCCGGCGATTCCGACACCTCTCTTCCTTCCACTTGTGTTGCCGGCTAACCTCTATGCCTCACGCAGCTCCTCCATTTCACGGTCTTTAACCTCCTTAAAAGCTGTTACCCTAGATAACACAGCTTCCCTATCCACGTTAATGTCACTGAGGACAAGGGTGGTAGCAACTTCCACTCGCATGAGGTTATTGCTGTCCTTTGTCCCTATGGTACACTCAAATGGCTCTCCACGGTACAGCAACATATGAACCATGACGTAAAGACCACAATCATTGACAGTATACCCTGATCCCTACCAGTTGAATTTAATGTTTACAAAAGGAAACCCTTTAACTTTATTCCCTTTGTCGAGCCCTTTGTAGGCCATATACTTTCCCATTGCATCAGCCTGGCAGAAGTTAGGCAAGGCGTTTAAAAGGAGAAGACCAATTAACAAAACAATGGAGCTTATAATTAATCTAGTCACCAGTTTTATAAGACTTACAGTAATACGCGCAATCTCTCCGTATGGTAATTTCAGAAGATCGTCCTCGTAAGAACGATTATCAAGGTACTCGATCTGCTCAGAGAGGAAATTTATGCAAATGCAAGGGTAGTGATCTTGATCGCCAGTGCTTACCGGGACGAAAACCTACAAACATGCACCAAAAGTCTAATAGTTATAAAACATAATTAGAAGCTTAGAGGCATACATATTGTGCATAATTGGAATTATACATTCTATGGTTAGAGTTATACATTATATGTCTAGAGTTGTACATTCAATTTCTAGAGTTATACAGTATATGCTTACAGTTGTACATTATGTGCAGTAAGCAGATGCCTAGAGTTACACGGTATATGCTTACAGTTGTACATTATGTGCAGTGAATTATACATTCTATGGTTAGAGTTATACATTCTATGCCTAGAGTTATGGAGTGAAGTTAGCCACTCATCAAAACTCTAAGCATATACTGTATAACTCTAGGCAAATAATGTATAACTTCAGCCATAGAATGTATAACTCTAGTCATTCTGAAAACTAAAGTTATATAATGTATAACTCTAGCCATAGAATGTATAACTCTAGCCATAAAATGTATAACTGTAAGCATATACAGTATAGTGTATAACTCCAGGTATTACTCTAGGTATAACTCCAGGCATCTAATGTATAACTCCAAAGTATATATTGTACAACTCTAAGCATATACTGTAAAACTCTATGCAAATAATGTATAATTCCAGTATGGAAATGTCTCTATATTGATATCTGAGCTCACCATATCAGAGTCCAGTTGGAATGGACTAGAACATAACTCTTGCCACATGTCCCACGAGGCACAAAAGCCTTCAGAATGATCAACAACCAAGTTTTTTTTCCTGCCTTGCCAACTTACAATTGCTAGGTCCTATAAAAATGATAGACGGGGGTTGGCAGCTTATTTCACAAGTTACGTACATTTTGTCACAAAATAACTTGCGGAGTTTGAGCACGCTTACAGCGTGACCTAGGCCAAAGAAACAGCGCGAACTTGCAACAGCTGCGGTGTTCGCGTGCGTAAGCTGATTGAGTAGTACAGACCAGCAGTCGATGACATTGGCTATAATCTGAGACCCGGGCATCAACGTCTGGAGATCAATACGCGTTATGCAGTTTGGACAGGCATATGTGACCAATTGTTCCCTACAAAAGATTAGCAAAATGAGACACGCAGCAAGGGAAAAGATTCATGACCTGTTTCACTGTCGTATTGAAATATAGGTAAAACTTATCTTTTACTTACTCTTTATTATGGACGTGGAATTGATCAAAGACATAATCCATTACATCCTTCCTCAACCTGAACACCGTCCTGAAACGTTCCTTGTTAAATCGCAAAGAATCGTGAGCATACGTCTTGGTCGGTTCGGTGCCCCGCAATCCTGAGAACAGCCTAGGTTCTCAGGTACAATGTCCATACACGGAAGGGGGACAGTTGAATGCAGTAAGAAAGGATGGTGGATCATGTCATATCGCGGCACATAAATAGGGGGTGGGGGTGGTGCAACCGGCTCAATCCTAGCACCAGCGATTTCAACTACCACACCTTCTTTGGCCGCACTAATCGTTCGCTCATCAACCCCGGCAAATGCCTCATTCACATCTATCGTGCTCATGAAAGTCAGAGGGATTTGATTTCCACTCCATTCCGTTGAAGGATCCCCCGGGGTGACCTCCGCACCCTCAACAACAACTACGTTTTCACCCCCGTTGTTAGAATGTTGTTCAACATTCTCAATTACATCCTTTAGAACAGTGGCCTGAATGAAAAATAATAAAATTAAATACCATGCTTTTGTATCAAAAAAGTTACAGGTATAACTCTAAAAGTGATACAAAGAGGTCACAGAGTTACAGACCCAATGAATTACAGTTATGCATAGAAGGGCAAGAGTTATACACATGTGTGAAGTATTAAAAATATGCTATAAGATTGAGGAGAGAATGCCACTTTGGGATGCCTTAATGAGTTGGAGTATTTTGGACCCCTGGGTGGTTCTTGGTGATTTTAATAATGTGTTGTACTCAAATGAGAGAATTGGCAAGGTTGTTCGAGATGCTGAAATGTTTCCTTTTCAAAATGCCATGACTTCTTGTGACCTTCAAGATATGAAATCCATGGGAGCTTTTTTCACCTGGACTAACAAACAACCTAGTAAAACTAGAGTTTATAGTAGAATTGATAGGGTTTTTGTTAATTCTGCCTGGATGAATGCTTGGCCTGATTATTTTGCATATTTTGCTCCTGAGGGATATTTTGATCATTGTCCGTGTATTGTTGACTGTGAGAGTGTTGCTCTACCTAGGAGGAAACCTTTCAAGTTTTTCAATATGTGGAGCAAGATAGGAGAGTATAAAGATGTGGTTAAAGGAGGATAAAGTCTTGATGTTCTAGGCACTCCTATGTATAGAGTGGTGAGGAAGTTAAAAAGTTTAAAAACTAGCCTGAAACAACTTAATAGACATCTCTTCTCTGATATAGAGAGAAACACTGATATTGCTTACACTGCCCTTATTGAGTGTCAAAAGCAGCTCCAGAATGATCCTAGGAATACTGTGTTAATGGATGTGGAATACCAATCAAGAGCTAGTTACCTGATGTTGGCTCAGGCTAGAGATGACTTTCTGAGGCAAAAAGCAAAAGTGCAATTGGTTAGAGATGGGGATGCAAACACTGCCATGTTCCATTGAGCCACACAACAAAGACATATACAAAATAAGGTCATTAGGATAGAGGATGCTGAAGGAAAGGTTTGTAATTCTCCTGAAGAGATCCTGGATGCTTTTGTGGACTATTATAAAGAGTTGCTTGGGACTAGTGCTTCTACTTCTGGGTTCTATCCTCATATTATTCACAATGGAGAAAAAGTCCACACTGATGATTGGGATAAACTGTGTGAGATTCCTTCTGCTGCTGAAATTAAGCAAGTGATTTTTTCTATTCCTGAAGAGAAAAGCCTTGGGCCTGATGGGTATTCTAGTTGTTTCTTTAAGTCTAGCTGGGATATTATCAAAGGGGACATTTGCAATGTTATTCAAGATTTTTTCCAATCTGGTAAGTTATTGAAGCAACTGAACTGCACAAATCTGGTCTTGATTCCAAAAGTTGAGAATCCATCCTCAGTTAAGGATATTAGACCAATTGCATGTTGTAATACTATTTACAAGATGATTTCTAAGCTGTTATGTCAAAGGCTTGCTGAGGTGCTGCCTTACCTAATTACTCCTACACAATCTGCTTTCATTAAAGGGAGGAGCATCATGGGAAATATCCTAATCAGTCAAGATTTAGTGAGGTTATACACTAGGAAGAATTGTTCACCTAGATGTATGATGAAAGTGGACTTGAGGAAAGCTTATGATTCTATAGAATGGGAGTTTGTTTTGAGTATGATGGTTAGTCTTAAGTTTCCTCATAGATTCATTGGGTGGGTGATACAATGTGTAACTACTACATCTTATTCTATTGTGCTTAATGGTCAACCTCATGGTTTCTTCATTGGGAAAAGAGGACTTCGGCAAGGAGATCCTTTGTCACCACTTCTTTTCACTATTTGCATGGAGTACCTGAGTAGGTTGCTGAATGTTGCTAGTGACTTCCCTCGTTTCAAGTTCCATCCTCTCTGTAGGGGTATCAGACTCAATCACTTGATGTTTGCTGATGACCTGCTTCTTTTTTGTAGAGGAGACTTAAGATCAGTTATCACTATTATGGAAGTCTTTAAGTGCTTCACTGCAGCTTCTGGTTTACACATTAGTAATGACAAGTCTGACATCATTTTGAATGGTCTTGATCAACACACTGAAGCTGCTATTCTTGAGTCTACTGGTTTCAAGAAAGGTACCCTACCTTTTAAGTATCTTGATGTGAAGATTTCTCATAAGCGTTTATCAAAAGGAGACTGCAATATCTTAGTGGACAGAATGCTTAAGAGGATTAGGGGCTGGAATAAGAAGAAAATTTCTTACTCAGGGAGACTTGTGTTGGTTAAATCAGTGTTGGCAACAATTCATAACTATTGGTCCCAAATTTTTGCCTTACCTGTTGGACTGATGGACAGAATTCAAGCTCTGTGTAGGAATTTTTTGTGGGAAGGTGAAGAAAACTATAGTAAGGCTCCTTTGGTGGCATGGAGTGTGCTTTGTAAAGGAAAGGAAAATGGAGGTTTGGGTCTGCAGGACTTAAAACTATGGAACATGGCAGCAGTTGGGAAATTGGTTTAGTGGATTGCAAAAAAGAAGGATCATTTATGGATCCAATGGGTTGATATGATTTATCTTAAAGGAAGGCTATGGATGGGTTATAAACCGTCTGCAGCTAGCTCCTGGGCCTGGCGTAAAATTTGTGAGGTCAAAGAGAAATTTAAACCAGCTTTTACTAGTGGTAAAGGGATGAGTGATGATGATGAATACTCCATCTCTACTGGTTACTCTTGGTTGGAACATACTTATCCTGTGGTGCAATGGCATAGGAGTGTCTGGAATAGATTTAATCTGAGTAAGCATAATTTCAATCAATGGCTTATTCAGCAGGGCAGACTGCTCACTCTAGATAGACTTGGGCAATTTGGGATTACTCAGCATACAGTTTGTTTTCTCTGTGGAGAAAAGCCTGAAACTCATCAGCATATCTTCCATGAGTGTATTTATGCTGAACATTGTTATATGCAGATGTATCTTTGGCTTGACCTTCCTGGGAGGTTTCAAGCCATTACTGACCCTGTTCAGATGCTCAGGCAGAGAGGTTGCTCTGCTTTAGTGCGTTTGGTGCTTAGTTCTCTGGTGGTGGCTATGCATTATAACATTTGGAATGCAAGGAACAAGTGCAGAGTGGAGGGTTATGTCATTCTCCCTAGTGTGCAGGTTAAATGTATTCAGAAGGAAAGCAAGCTACGTTTAATGGCTATTGATAAAGGGACTTTGAAGCAGGCTGATGTTAGTTGGTGCAGGCTACAGGGTCTGCTGTAGTTTAATGTAGTTTTATATTTGTTTTATATGGTTGGTAAGTATCTAGAGTTGGTATCTAGATAAAATGGAATGGTTGTAATGGTGAACTTTGTTTCCCTTTTGGGAATGAGCTATAATATTACTTACATTTCCACCAAAAAAAAAATGCTATAAGAGTTATACATATTTGTGTTAGAGTTATACACATATGGTTAAGAGTTGTACCAAACGGCCATTGCAGTTGTACAAATTGAAAGATAAAGTTATACGAAGAGGCACTAGAGTTACAATGCCTCATCATAAGTTTCAACAAAGTTATACTTTATCTACTTAGAGTTATACACGACCAATTAAAAAAAAACGAATGTATAACAAGTATTTAGCGCAAATTAACAAACTTACCTCGCCACCAGGACCACTCCCGTACGCTGGAAGTCAACATAAAGCTTCCTTGATTTCAGCAGTAGAAAACATACACTCCATCAATTCTTGTGTATCCATTGGCAATGATGGGACCGTATATTTTTCTATCTCCTTATCTGACGGTTGATTGTCTGACAATCTTTCAACATTTTCTTTCAATCCCTCCCCATGAACTTGCTCATGCACCTCATCACCTACCCCGGGCCAAGTTTCAGCATCCTCTGACCGTCCGTTAGCTTGGTCTACAATGTCTGCCAATCTTTCATGGTTAATGTCTGACAATCTTTCAACATTTTCAACATTTTCTTTCAATCCCTCCCCATGAACTTGCTCATGCACCTCATCACCTACCTCGGGCCGAGTTTCTGCATCCTCTGACCATCCGTAAGCTTGGTCAATTTCCTCCTCGGTGTACTTCGCCTCCAACAACAGCTCTCTGACAGTTTGGACGGGGGTGCACACAACTTGATCCTCTAACCCTGGGCTAGCATCTGATAACGGATTAGAAACTACTGTATCACCTCCCACTTCCTCCATAATCTTTGACCATGAAACTGCAACTGATTTCGTTGGCGCGTCAGCTTTGTCCGACTCTCCACGCGGCTCAACACAAGGGTTACCACTCCTGCCACCCCCATCATTGGCGAGACTAGACAGAACTTCACTTATTTGACGCGTAGATGCATCGATTCCGTCATATTTTTTGGGGCACTCACTAACTACCTCTCCAAATGCAGGAGCGTTACCAACAGAAACCTTGACCTTTCGCAACTGCTCGCTTCAGCGACGTACTTTTGAATCTTTTCACCCTCAAAGAATTCTTGAGAGGCCTGACTAGGATTTAGGCCCGTCGGATCACTAGTTACAGCTTTGATCCTTGCGGTTGCATCTGCGTACCATGAATAGAACACAATAGCATTCCTTTGCATCTGTAGATAAAGCTCGTGAGTACGCTGCATTGAAGAAGTACAGTAAGTTAGTTATATTATAATAGATGGGTACGTTCACCAAAAAAGTTAATCAATCTGCAAAATATATAATAGTTTGAACTTACATCGACAGCCCTAGCTTTCAATTCCTGGTCATCCTCGACACCTGCTGGTAGTTCGATCTGAATGAACTTCTTCTTAGAAGTTGAGCAGGAGAGAGGGGGTGGGGGGCTGATAGCAACAATAGTTTGGGTTCACGCGGGTCGCTGAGGCTGATACTGTCCAAACTCCTAATATAAGAGGGATCTTGAAGGTACCTCGGATACCTGGTCTTAGACAAAGTTAAAGTACCCAATCCCCCTTGAGCCACCTCAAATTTTACCCTATCTACAAGCAAAGTTTCATCCCAATGCTTAATCAAAGGTAGATCGTGGGGGCACGGCCTACCCTTGTAATCATATCGCTGAAAGTAGCTTATCATGAGGAAGGGGATGCAGCCACCCAACATCGTTACCCCCTTTTTACAGTCTGTCCCCGCTTTCACCATCATTTCAAAATATAAGAGCACCAGTCAAAATGCAGAATGGCTTTAGGATCTTCTACAGCCCTTAACAGCTTCAAATCTATCCCGTTGTTTGGGGTGGGTGTGAGGAATAAAGACATAGAGAACAAAACAAATAGCCAGCAAAAATGATCGCCCGCCTCCTCGTACTCCATAAGTTGCTTGTGAACTTTCCCTAAACTTATTGAACTATTTTCTTTGTCCACCTCGTAAGCTTGCCGCCATTTGTCCTTCAGCTCCTTATTTTCGGGATCGTTGGACCCCTTCTGCGAACTAGTAGGTACCAACGGGAGACGGTTGGGTCCAAAAGGTATAAAAAAACAGCCATGCACGTCATGCTTACTGATCATAAACTCCTTCTTCCGAGAAGCCCTGAACACATATGACCCATCAGAGAAGGACTCTAAGAATAGGCGAACGTGTGCAAGTGGGAAGCTGCTAATCTTAAGATCCAAAAGGCCACCAAACCCAATTTTCTTCACAGCGGACACCTGATCCTCATTAAGCTTTTCAATGAGAGAGACAAGCCTTTGAGGTCGACACGAAACCGTGATTTCATGCACCCTCTTTACCCTTGGCTTGGCCTCAA
>NC_133528.1:111901957-112071957 GCF_048544455.1 Silene latifolia
AACCACCAAAGATAATTAAAATTACATGACAAAACCGCTTCAGTCAAGTTAATTTTAATCCGAGATAATCCGTTACAATAAATCATGTTAATGTAACTTTATTTTACGTGGGTGAACCGTTTCACTAATCAAGCGAGAGCATAAAAAAACGTTTTATGCATTAGAAAGGCCGAAAAAAAAAACAAAGAAATTTTTTTTTTTTTTTCTTCTCTGTACTGTACGTGAACAGTACCAGGGGCTAAAAAAAAAATTTTTTTTTTTATTTTAGCAGAAATGCCGAGAGCCTTTAAGGCCAAAAACAAAATTTACACGGCTCAAAACGTGAGCAACTAAAGATCAAAACAAAACGGTTTGATTAAAACACAATTGCAATTTACTCTAATCCGGATTAAAATAAAAAAAAACAATTGACATGTTCTTCACATTTTGTTGTAATTATCGATTAAAACAACAAATCGCTAAGAACAACACGAAAACAAGAGATGAATTCGTCACAAAACAACCGTGTAAACTGGACACGGTTCCCAATGCACAAAACAGGCCGTGACATATAGAAATGTCGAGACCAACATGCCACACGGTTTTATCAAAGTTTTATACAAAAATTATCGATTTGATAAATACCAATTGCGATATCACCTAATCCGTATAGAAATGAAATAGCAATTGATAGATCTTTAACACATTATATTGAATATCGATTACAAAATAATATGCAAAGATCAAATCAACAACAAGAACATAACATGGCACGAAAAACAAACAGCCGTGCAAAAAAATTGGAAAAACCGTGAAGAAAAAAAAAAGGTTCCAGCCGTGTGGAAATTGCTCCAAAAAAAATTATCGATCCATGTAAACAAGACACGGATCCCAAGACACAAAACCAACAAAAAAAACGCAGCAAAAAAAAATTTTTTGCCGAGCCAAAAAACAGTTTGTGCCGAGACAAAATTTAACCAAAATTCATCGTTTCAACAATCGTTTGATGAAAAACACATATAAAAAATTGCGTGGCCTCTCTCTGATACCACTTGTGGGTCAATATCCGTATACTACCCTTCGAATTAAGGATTATAACGCAAAATATTTATGTAGTTTATAGTCATAAAACGAAAAGCATGATGAAAACGACAAAGATATAGAATTAACCTTCGGTCCTAGTGCAAAAGGCAATGAGAGATCAAGTTAGATCTCCTCCTAATCGTTGCACCCAAGATGTCCGAGTAATGCCCTTGTGCTAGAGATAATCCCCTAATTGCCTTGCAATATCGAGGGGATTGTTTTGTGAGTTTGTGTTGGATGAGAGATCCGGAATTTCGGGAGGCACAATTCCCAAAACCCTAAATGTTTTTGTCAAAATGAATTAGGTTAGACAAGAGGAGAGAACTCCCCTTTTGTCTATGTGTGTCTCGGCCAAACCGAGTGAGAGGAGCCCATTTGGGCTTTTCATTTTCTCTTCACTTAAACTTGCGGTCCGGTCCATAGCTTACTAAATGTATACGACGCGGTTTCATTATAAACTGTTATCGGTTATCGGAAATTAAGGCATCAACTAATAATACGGGTTAGTTGAATTATTAATACATGTCCGACAAAACAGTATTGTATAATTATATTCAATACACATTTAATTAAATATAAAACGTTTATATTCAATTTTACGAATTAACTGATTAATTTGCCTTTAGCCCATGATATTTAATCCGTATTAAATATAAGATCTCAACATCATATTTTGACTAATTTATTAGTCAAATAACTCAGACTAACTGGTTAGTCAAATTTGGCATCTACATGACTGTATTTTCATACCGTCACATTACTCAAGACGTATCCTATAGGTGTGACTTTTAGGGACCAGTTGATCACCGCCATCTGTATGACAATAACGTCAAACTTATCTAGCAAGCCAACCGTTATTGATAAACGTGGATCAACTGATTATGATACAAAGTATACCCTTTGATCCTTTTAGAGGTTTATAAGTCCTTGCACTAACTGTTAAGGACACCAACCCCAACAAGTTCTTCACAAGATCTAGAGATAAAAATAAAAATTATCTATATAATTATTAGTAAGAATGAATGAATAAGAAAAAAAGAGAAAACTCTTCCTTTTCATATGGGTGGCCGGGTGGCATGGGTAGAAATGCCCTATCAAGGCTCAAGTTTGTTCTTCTCAAGATTTAGGCATGCGGTCCAATGATTAGTAAGGCATCATTATGTTCCCTCTAATTAATAGAACAAAACACAACCAACTCCCTACACACCCATTTACACGGCACACATGGACTTAATATGGTCTATTTTAAGTTTGTCAATTGTCAATTTGTATAGTGTGACATATTGGACATGTTACTAGACACGTTCCTTAATAATGCATTTTTAACTTATTAAAAATCATTAAACAAAATAAATCACATACAAAATTAACTAGTAATTCACAATTACAAGTACTTAAAATGGGTCATAGAATTATAAATCACAACAACTTGTATTTATAATAAACCATTCATTCTTATTTTAATTGTTTCATAAACAATAAATAAACCTAAGTAATAAAACAATTTAATTACTTAGTACGAATCTTATTTAATCGAATTACAATAAGATACGTATTCTTACTCATAAAATCATTCGTTCAATTTTAAGGAATTAATTAACTTGTATCAACATACAATTAATTAATTAATCAATTAAGAGTGTTACCCAAGAGGTATGACCTTAAGGGATCAACTGATCACCACCGTCATATGACAGTAATGTCAAACTCTAGTCAGCCAATCATTACAGATTAATGTGGATCAGTTGACAATAAAATATTTATTTCCCTCATGCATTCTTATTATGAGATTTAAACATATGATCTCATTATTGTCGAGGACACATACTCCAACAATCTCCCAATTGTCCGCGACAAGTGTGCATCACCAATTTTCTTGTCCTATTACTATCTCCCACTTCGTTGCATTTGGAATGGTCTGACTCTACGATCTTGGGAGGATGAGTCTCTTCATAATTGTCACGAAAGTTCTGGAATCTATCATTAAGAACTCGTACCGTCTCGGTATGCGTTCTTTTAGTATTTGAAAGAACGGTTTTAGATTCCTTTAGTTGCTGAGTTAGAGTCTCAATCTCCTTCTTTTGATCTGAGATCACGGCTTCTCTAGCCGTAGCCTTGGACTCAAGAAGCTCTTTGACTTTCCTCAATTCCAATGTTATAGCTTCACTAGCTATAACTTTGGCATGAAGATGCTTAATGTTGAGTTTCAGGTCTGAGGTTATAGCTTCATTAGCTATAACTTTAGACTCAAGAGCCTTCTTCTCAGCATTTGTCGTATCTGAAGTTGTAGCCATATTAGCTGTAACTTTAGATTTGAGCTTTTTGGCTTTTGCTTTAAGGAGGTGATTCTCTTCAGCAATATCGGGAATTTGTTCTTTCAAGTCTTTCAATTCCAACTCTTGTTCATGACACTTATCAAGAGATTGTTCAAAATATTCAATTAAAGCATTCTTAGGCAATTTCTTAACACTTTTCTTAAGTTCAAGATAACTTACCTCTTCTTCTTCTTCTGAATCGGAATCTCCTAGGAAACAGCAGTAGGAGTCCACGCTATCTTTATCATTGTCTGAGAAGAGGTTAAGACTAACGTTGCTTAGACATAGGTTAGCAACTTCTTCTTCTTCTGATGCTTCGTCGTCCTCAGGGTCGAGATCTCCCCAGCATGATGCCATCATCACTCGCTTGAATTCCTTCTTGGTCTTCTCACATTTTGCTTTGTGTTTAATTTTCTTCCATGTGGGACAATCCTTAATCATATGACTGGATTCTCCACACTTAAAGCATCCTCTATTAGAAAACGTATTCTTTGACTCAGAAGTTTTCTTATTAGAGAACTTGTTGTTATTGTTGTTGAACGATTTTGCTTGCTTATTTCTGAAGATGCGTTTGTTAAATCGTTTAGCAAACAAGACCGTTTTGTCCTCTATTTCAATATCTTCTTCTTCCTTAGTAGAAGCTTGTAGAGCCATGCTCTTATTGTTACTGGTCTCGGCCCCATTGTCTTCCAAGACGAGTTCATGAGCCATGAGAGCACCAATAAGTTCTGCATAAGGAAGAGAAGTGAGATCTCTGACTTCTTCCATAACCGTGACCTTGGGACGCCATTTCTTGGTTAGACTCCTAAGTACTTTTCTAGCAATATCCTCGGAGTCAAAAGTTTTACCAAGATTTTTGAGCTCATTGACTATAGTAGAAAATCGTGCTGACATGCTATCAAGTGATTCATTCTTTTCCATTCTAAAAAGTTCATATTTTTGAATCAGCAGGTCAATGCGATATTTCCTTACAGCCGACGTTCCTTCACAGGCCAACTCAAGACCATCCCATATTTCCTTGGCCGAAGTGCAAGAGGAAAAACGATCGAATTCAGTCGATGTCATGCCGTTTTGTAACAGGCATATCGCTTTCGAGTTTTTTTCTCAGCCTTCTTGTAATCAGCCTCAATATAGTCTTCTTCCTTTTTCTCATAGGTAGTGCCTTCCGAAGATGCAACCAAAATTTTGTTTGGTCCATTCTTGATGATCGTCCAGCACTCTCAATCATGTCCTTTTATATAGTGTATCATCGTTTTTCCAAAGTCCATAATTCTTCCCATCAAAGACGGGACACTTAAGATACTTGGAATCCATTTCACACGTATAAGGCAGCGGAATAAAAATAAAATAAAAAGATAGACGGATCTAGCCTCTTTGCGGTTAGGCAATCAAGAGCACGAGGCTCTGATAACAATTGAAGGGTCTATCACACCCGAAATACTCGAGAAGGGGGGGGGGGGTGAATTGAGTATTTAAAAACTTATACCCACTTTTTATTTTATATCAAGGTAATTAATTACTTAAAGTTTATTGATTAAACTTTAACTAATTAAATAAGTGATTATGAACTTAATGAAATGAACGAAAAGAAAAACTGCAAGGACACACGATATTTGTGTTGGAGCTTGTGTCCTCCACAAATTAGTGTGATAACATTTGTAAATTTCTTACAGGTTCACAAGGTTATACTTCGTATATTTAATCAGTTGATTAACGTTTATCTAATAACGGTTGGCTTGCTAGAAAGTTTGACGTTATTATCATGTTGGAGTTTGTGTCCTCCACAAATTAGTGTGATAACATTTGTAAATCTCTTACAGGTTCACAAGGGTATACTTCGTATATTTAATCAGTTGATTAACGTTTACCTAATAACGGTTGGCTTGCTAGAAAGTTTGACGTTATTATCATACAGATGGCGGTGATCAACTGGTCCCTAAAGGTCACACCTATAGGATGTGTTTGAGAAATGTGGTTATAGAAATATAATCACATTGATGCCCAAAATGACTAAAAAGTTAGTCGATGTGTTGATGAGATAATTATTTAATGAAAATTAAATAATATTAAGTTGAGACGAATTAACTGTCAATTCGTAAATTAAATATAATAAGTTATATTTAATTAAATATATATAATGTTAGCTTGGACGAATTAATCTGTTAATTCGTAATTAAATATAATCAGTTCTATTTAATATCAACAAGTTGAATGTGTCATAGTGGTAATAGTGAGGGTACACAAGCCAAGAGGTCATGGGTTTGATCCTCACTAGATGACAATTTAACACACTTTATATATTTTTGGAAAGACCAAAAATAAGGAGAATTTTACTCCTTATTTCGGTTAGCTTGGACGAAAATTAGGAGAATTTTATCTTTCCTAATTGACTCTAAATTTCGGTCTGTATAAAAGGAAAGGTAGAGAATTATTTCTACCCTAATGCTTTTTCTTGACCTAGCCTCCTCTCTCTCATCACAAGAAACACAAAAACAACTAAATTTTACAGAAAATTTTAGATCGATTTCTAGCATAATCAAAGGGAATATCTCAGATCGTCTTGAGTGCAACTAATAGGCGAATATCAATTTTGATATTGTTCTTAGGCCATATTTGCTAGGACCGAAGGTTATTTCTGAATCTTTTACTTTTGTTTATGTATTTTATTTTATGACCTTAGATCATCTTTGTTAAATCGTTATAATCCTTCTAAATTAAGGGAAGTATACAGATTATTTCCCACAAGTGGTATCAGAGCTTTAGGCTACGATTTTAATTTTGATGATTTTCATAAAATTTGTATGTGAACAATAGGATTTTCGAGAAAAAAAAATTAGAGTTTCGAATTTTTATGGTTCGAAAAATTTTTTTGTGCCGTTTTTCCTGCCGTTTTTTTTCTTTTAGTTTGATGATATTTTTCCATTTTATTTTTCATATTATAGTTTATAATCAGTTAAAATTATCATATGAAGAATTGGTAGTTTTTGATTTAATGCAGATTAAGTTAAAATTAAATGGAATCGTCATGTTTATGATAAAAAGATTGTTTTTGCTATATAGTTTTTGGCATATGAATTAATCATGTTTATTGTTTCATATGCTAATCATGTTCTAATAGCAAAAGTAAACAATTTAGTCATCAAATCTTGTTTTAGGGCATATTGCCGCAAAAGAAAAGAAAAAAAGGGGGTCGATTTTAGGGTTTGCCGAAAAAAAAAAAATTTGTTTTTGTTTTTGGTAAACCGAGAATGAGAAAGAAAAAAAAAGTTTTGTTTTCTTGGTTTTTTTTTGCCATATTGCCGAAAGAAAATTTATGGAAAGTTTTTTTTGGGTTACCTAATTGCCGAAAAGAAAGAAAACAAAAGGTAATTGGCTGTTTTTTTATTTCGGCCGTGATATAAAAATAAAAAATAAAAAAAAATTTGTTTTTATTTTTTTGCCGAGACAAAATAAAAAGGGGAATTTTGTTTTTTTATTTTGGCCAATTAGTTATTGTGAATCGGTTCACAATTTACAGATACCGAGTTATTTTAAAGCGGTTTAAAATTTAGACGGATAGAATTCATATTACAAGTTTAATATGGATTAATATGAAATTAATGTGATTAAATTGCGGAATTGTCACTTAATTTAATTTAAAAAGGTGGTTTGGATAAATTAATCAACAAAATTAATGTATTGTTATGTATGTTTAATTTATTTTAGTTGATGCTTTTAATTTTGTTGAATGAATCGGATGAATGAATTTTATTTACGTATTTATTTTTTGCAATCGGTTGTAATTTGTAATACTTAGTGTGGCCTTAGTCAAATTATGTTTTCGTAATGAAGGAAACATGATTTCTTATGTAATTATGAGATCTCGAATCTTCTTTATTTTAGTTTTGGGTTTTTGAAATTAGAATGTAATTAATAGGTCAATTATGTAATTTTATTTATTGTAATTTCAAAGAAGACTAAAGATGGAGATTGAAGCTCACTCCCGCTACATGGATCAAGATGGAACATCAAGACAAGCTTCTCGAGTCCAAGGAGGATTCCAAACTTGTATTTATTGTTCATTTTGATAGGATTGGCCACACTAGGATTTTTACTGTTTTTACGTTTTTTTCATTCTTATTGCTTTTCATTCACATGTTAGTTTATGCATCATTTTCCGCCTAAAACCAAACCACCTACTACTAAAATGCATGAAAATTGACTCATATAGGTTGTATGTTAGTTTTCATGGACATGCAGATGTCACAGACTTTAAGCCATCACTTTAGTTTAATCATTCTCGCATGCTAGATTATAATTCACTTAAAATGAATTTAAATAAAGTTGATGGGATCATCCTCTAAAACGGAAATTGAGATTAGTCTTTATAAGGGCAAACATCTATGAATCCCTTCTTCGTCGGTAGGCCTAATATGACCCCTTCTACGTTGGGTAAGTAGTTGTGTTGACTTAGTTTACCTTAACATCATAGTTCGAAGAGTTTCTCGTGATTGTGATGGACTAAAGATAGAATTTACAGAAATTTATCGACCAAGAATTCTAACGGTAGAATTAGCTAAAAGGTTAGCTTATCAATTTACAGAGAATTGAGTCTTGGGGTCATTTATATAATTCTTGAGGGAGGTCAATTGTATAAATGTTTTTGAGTCTTCGCGTTATGACATTAGTTCATTAGACTTAAAATTAAAACGATGCACATGCTTATTATTTTATTCTTCTTTCGCAGTGTAGAACACGTTTATTATCAATATCTTTGTTACAACAAATGGTGGAAATAACGCAATCCCAATGCCTAGTGCCACACTAGATCGTTCATCCTGGCTAAAAATGTTCATGGACCAAATGAATCGGTCCACTCGATCGAAGAATGATGGGTCCAATTTTTTGGATCGGGAGGCGGCACTACGTAATGTCTGCTATCGCGACGGTAAGCTCAGGTATTTAACTGAGCCAATACCGGTTAACCCAGGCCCAAATGCAGGAGTCAACGAGTCACTCGCTTATAGTGATTTCGTTATGGAAGCGGGTGCAATAAAGAACGTACTCATCTTTGCAATGGAAACCAATTTGCAGAGACGCTTCATTGCCCAAGGTGCAAACAAGATTTTCACCACGCTCACTAATGAGTTCTCAAAGGCACCGATAATCATCACATATGAGCATACCTGTCGCTTCTTTGATGCGAAACTCCAGAAGGGCAAACCGGTTAGCCCACACATTCTTCACATGATTGAGAATGTCGAGAAGCTGGAGGCACTGAATTTTAAAATCAGTGAGAGCATTGTCATTGACCGAATGCTTCATTCTCTTCACGATGGTTTTGCCCTTTTCAAGGCGAACTACTACATGAATGACTTGAAAAAGAGTCCTCATGAGCTACACTCCCTTCTCCAACAGACCGAGAAGGATATGAAATTGAGTGGGAGCATGAAGCAGGATGTTCTCACAATTTACAACAAAGGTAAAGGTAAGGGCAAGGCTCATGGCGACCTAGCTGTAGGTAAGCCAAAGTTTAAGAAGCCAGAAAAAGAAGAGTGCGCCTGGTGAGACTAGTGGCTCACGGGGCAAGACAAAGAGCAAGGGCGGTGACATAGAGTGCCACCATTGTCACAAGATGGACATTGGAGGAGGAACTGTCCCGTCTACCGTGAGGACATCAAGGAGGCGCGTCGTTCTGTTGGTATGTCATCTTATATTCATATGATTGAGATTAACCATGCAAGTTTCGGAACTTGGGTACTAGATACTGGTTGTGGTTCTCATCTGTGTAATCATTTGCTGGGCCTAAAGAACATCATACCTCTCGAAAAAGGTGATGTGGACCTGCGAGTCGGGAATGGAGCACGAGTTGCTGCTGCCTCGAAGGGAACATATGTAATCCAACTCCCTAGTGGTTTTGAGTTATCTTTAAATAACTGTTACTATGTACCCAGTTTATCTAAAAATATTATTTCAGTTTCCGTACTTGCTAAAGACGGTTTTACATTTTTAATAAAGGATAATAGTTGTATTTTCTCTTTTAATGAAATGATTTATGGCAAAGCAGTTTCCATGAATGGAATTTATATCTTAGATCAAACCACGGAAGTATTATACATGAATAATAAGAAATTAAAGGTTGGTGACAAAGATCAAACCTAACTATGGCATTGTCGAATGGGACACATAAATGAGAAACGCGTAAAGAAACTCGTTGATAATGGGACTATTCCCGCATTCGTATTTTCTGCATATGGCACGTGTGAATCATGTCTCATTAGCAAGATGACTCGAATTTCCTTCAAAGGTGTTGGAATGCGCACTAGTGACCTATTTGGACTCATACATACGGACGTATGTGGACCTATGTCAATTACCGCTAGAGATGGCTATAGATATTTTATCACTTTCACGGACGATTTGAGTAGATACGGACATGTCTACTTAATGAAGCATAAAAGTGAGTCCTTTGAGAAATTAAAGGAATACCAGAATAGGGTACAGAACCAACTGGGTAGAAAGATTAAAGCACTCCGTTCGGATCGGGGTGGCGAATATCTTTCAAATGAGTTTGATCAACACCTGAAAGACTGTGGAATCGCTCTACAATTAACTCCACCTGGAACACCTCAAGTAAATGGTGTGTCCGAACAGAGAAATCGAACCTTACTTGATATGGTTCGATCCATGATGTGTCACACAGTAGTGCCTGAATCATTATGGGGTTATGCTCTTTTGTCAGCCGCTCTTATACTTAACCGAAGTCCGTCTAAAGTTGTCGACAAGACTCCATATGAAATGTGGAAGGGAACGGTACCTAACTTGTCCTTTATTCGGGTTTGGGGCTGCGAGGCTTATGTCAAGTGGAGACACGAGGATAAGCTCGGCCCGCGATTGGTCAAGACATACTTTATAGGTTATCCAAATAGGAACATTTGGTCATTACTTCTATTCGCCAACCGAACATCGAGTTTTTGTTGCGGCTAGTGCGACGTTCTTAGAGAAAGAATTTCTCGAGAAAAAGTCGAGTAATAGAACCTTCGAGCTGTCGGAGATTCCAGAACCAACAACCGAGGAACAAATGTAGGAAGTTGTACCTCCAACTGATGATACGGTTAATATTCCTGAGGAACCTAGGAGATCGGGTAGAGACTCTCATCCTCCGGACAGATACATTGGTATGGTCGAGGAGAATGATGTTTTACTTCTAAAAAGTAATGAACCCGCAACCTATAAAGGTGCTATGGCCTGTTCCGACTCAAAGCTATGGCTCGAAGCCATGCAATCCGAGATGGACTCCATGTATGAGAATAACGTATGGGATCTAGTTGATTTACCTAATAAGGTAAAACCTCTACAGTGCAAATGGCTTTACAAAATAAAGCGTTCTATAGACGCGCAACCAGATATCTATAAGGCACGACTTGTGGCAAAAGGTTTCACTCAAGTGCAAGGATTGCATTATGATGAGATTTTTGCACCTGTAGTCATGCTACGTTCCATTCGGATAATCTTAGCGATTGCCGCATTTCATGATTATGAGATTTGGCAAATGGATGTGAAAACCGCCTTCTTAAACGGTTATTTGGAGGAAGAGTTGTACATGGTGCAACCCGAAGGTTTCATAGATCCTGAGCACCCTAAAAAGTATGCAAGCTTAAGCATTCCATTTACGGACTTAAGCAAGCTTCTCGGAGTTGGAATCATCGTTTCGACCAAGTGATAAAAGAGTATGGTTTCACTCGATCGGTCGAAGAACCATGCTTATATATCAAGTCGAGTGGGAGCAAGATTGTATTCTTGATATTGTATGTCGATGACATACTCTTGATTGGGAATGACATTCCTCTCCTTTTTTCGGTTAAAGAATGGTTGAAGAACCATTTCCAGATGAAATATCTGGGTGAGGCATAGCGTATTTTGGGAATCCGTATCTACCGAGATAGATCACGACGGACGTTATCACTTAGTCAGGAGTCTTATCTAGATAAGGTTCTTGAGAGGTTCAGCATGACCAACTCCAAGAAGGGGAACCTCCCTATGACGACTGGGATGCAGTTGAGCAAGTCTCGGTCACCCACGACGCCTGAAGGTATTGAGCGCATGAGTCATGTTCCTTATGCTTCTGCAATAGGATCGATCATGTATGCCATGATATGCACACGTCCAGACATGGCATATGCATTGAGTATGACGAGTCGGTACCAAAAGACTCCAGGTGAAACACACTGGATAGCAGTCAAAAATATCCTCAAGTACCTACGGAGGACTAAGGATTGGGTATTGACTTATGGAGGCGTTACTAAGCTATGCGCAACCGGTTACGCAGATGCTAGCTTCCAAACGGATCGAGATGATTCAAAATCTCAATCCGGGTGTCTTCACTCTTAATGGTGCTGCGGTCAGCTGGAAGAGTTCCAAACAGAGTGTTGTAGCAGATTCTACTACTGAATCCGAGTACTATGCCGCTTCGGAGGCAGCAAAGGAAGCGATATGGATGCGTCAATTCTTACAAGGGCTTTCGATAGTTCCTAGTTCGAATGACCCGATCACCATTTATTGTGACAATAGAGGTGCCATCTTCCAGGCTAAGGAGCCAAAGTCTAGCAACAAATCTAGACATGTACTTCGGAAGGCTCACCTGATCCGTGATTACGTGGAGCAAGAAGAGATAGTGATTGACAAGATTGCGACGGATGATAACATCGCAGATCCTCTCACCAAACCGTTGAATTATGATAAGCATGTAGGGCATGTTAATTCCATGGGAATTAAACATGTTCCTAAGTTGTAGTACTTGATTATGGATTTGATACATTATCTTTTTCATATATTATTTATAACTTCATCGTTTTATATATATAATATTTTATTTTTCATGTGGATTGTACTGACAACATTGAACGCCACAAAGTGGACTGAATTACATTATATTTGTTTTGGTCCGTAATCGCCAATGTGAGCTGATAACTCCGGCTATTATATTGTGCAGTCGATTGATGGTGGGTTCAACGAGCCATAAGTCAAACGGTTGGTGATCGATCACGATACGAGATTATGACGATACCTCGTAGGACAACTTTTTGTGACAACGTAATGGAGTCCTAAATGTTTAATAACATTCGGTGCCATGTCGTGGATAGGACATCCATTGTGTTCCTAGAGTCGATTCTTTTGACTATCAACTGTCTCTTGAGATTAAGCCAGTTTTTGGGTGACTTTGGTTTCTTTCTCACGGTCTCACCACCGAATCGGGGCTAAGTAGATTTTTTCGGGTCATTTCATACCGTGCTTACATCTGCAGGATTCGAGTTGAGGAAAATATCCAACCCTTATCAGGTATAGTTATTTCTCAGGGCCACTAGAGGAGTTGTAACTGAAATGCATGGCCATGCTCGAATGTTGATTCGTTTATCAGTTAAGTTACTCTCTAGTCGGGAAAACCACTCTTGATACTGATCGATTTTAAAATACGACCTTTGTGAATTCGGATTTGCAAATTGTTTTACATTGAGTGGGAGAAATTTTAAAGGATATGAGAATCGGTTATCGCACATACACTTGTGAGGACAAGTGGGAGTTTGTTGGAGCTTGTGTCCTCCACGAATTAGTGTGATAACATTTGTAAATCTCTTACAGGTTCACAAGGGTATACTTCGTATATTTAATCAGTTGATTAACATTTACCTAATAACGGTTGGCTTGCTAGAAAGTTTGACGTTATTATCATACAGATGGAGGTGATCAACTGGTCCCTAAAGGTCACACCTATAGGATGTGTTTGAGAAATGTGGTTATAGAAATATAATCACATTGATGCCCAAAATGACTAAAAAGTTAGTCGATGTGTTGATGAGATAATTATTTAATGAAAATTAAATAATATTAAGTTGAGACGAATTAACTGTCAATTCGTAAATTAAATATAATAAGTTATATTTAATTAAATATATATAATGTTAGCATGGACGAATTAATCTATTAATTCGTAATTAAATATAATCAGTTCTATTTAATATCAACAAGTTGAATGTGTCATAGTGGTAATAGTGAGGGTACACAAGCCAAGAGGTCATGGGTTCGATCCTCACTAGATGACAATTTAACACACTTTATATATTTTTGGAAAGACCAAAAATAAGGAGAATTTTACTCCTTATTTCGGTTAGCTTGGACGAAAATTAGGAGAATTTTATCTTTCCTAATTGACTCTAAATTTCGGTCTGTATAAAAGGAAAGGTAGAGAATTATTTCTACCCTAATGCTTTTTCTTGACCTAGCCTCCTCTCTCTCATCACAAGAAACACAAAAACAACTAAATTTTACAGAAAATTTTAGATCGATTTCTAGCATAATCAAAGGGAATATCTCAGATCGTCTTGGGTGCAACTAATAGGCGAATATCAATTTTGATATTGTTCTTAGGCCATATTTGCTAGGACCGAAGGTTATTTCTGAATCTTTTACTTTTGTTTATGTATTTTATTTTATGACCTTAGATCATCTTTGTTAAATCGTTATAATCCTTCTAAATTAAGGAAAGTATACAGATTATTTCCCACATATCATACAGAATGCGGTGGTCAACTGGTCCCTAAAGGTCACACCTATAGGATGTGTTTGAGAAATGTGGTTATAGAAATATAATCATATTGATGCCCAATATGACTAAAAAGTTAGTCAATGTGTTGATGAGATAATTATTTAATGAAAATTAAATAATATTAGTTGAGACGAATTAACTGTCAATTCGTAAATTAAATATAATAAGTTATATTTAATTAAATGTATAATGTTAGCTTGGACGAATTAATCTGTTAATTCGTAATTAAATATAATCAGTTATATTTAATATCAACAAGATGAATGTGTCATAGTGGTAATAGTGAGGGTACACAAACCAAGAGGTCTTGGGTTCGATCCTCACTAGATGACAATTCAACACATATTATATATTTTTGGAAAGACCAAAAATAAGGAGAATATACTCCTTATTTCGGTCAGTTTGGCCGAAAATTAGGAAGGATTTTTCTTTTCCTAATTGACTCCAAATTTCGGTCTGTATAAAAAAAAGGGAGAGAATTATTTCTACCCTAATGCTTTTTCTTGACCTTGCCTCTTCTCTCTCATCAGAAAAACACAAAAACAACTAAATTTTACAGAAAATTTTAGATCGATTTCTAGCATAATCAAGGGGCATATCTCATATCGTCTTGGGTGCAACTAATAGGTGAATATCAATTTTGATATTGTTCTTAGGCCAATTTTGCTAGGACCGAAGGTTAATTCTAAATCCTTTATACTTTGTTTATGTATTTTGTTTATGACCATTGATCATCATTGTTAAACTCGTTATAATCCTTCTAGTTTAAGGGAAGTATACAGATTATTTCCCACAAGTGGTATCAGAGCCAAGGCCACGAATTTTAATTTTGATGATTTTCATAAAAATTGTATGTAAACTTTTAGGGTTTCCGGAAAAAAAATTAGGGCACGGCTGTTTTTTTAATGCCGATTGAAAAAAAAAATGTTTGCAGCCGGTGTTTGTTCTTTTTGATGCGAGATTTCCTTTTTTTATTGTTCATAATGTTGTTTTAATCAGTTAAAATTATCATATGAAGAATTGGTAGATGTTTGATTTGATGCAGATTAAGTTAAAACATAAATGGAATCGTCATGTTTGATTTAATGCAGATTAAGTTGAAATTAAAAAGGCATTAGGGTACTAATTTAAAAACCGTGAATTTTTTGTTTTTTTTTTTTTGCTGTTTCTGTACTGTTCACGGATGAACAGTATTAAAAAAAAAAAATTGCTATTCTTTTTCCTCTCGGTTTTTCTAAGAAAAACCGATTAAAGTTTTTTGCGGTTGTTTTGTTTATGCCGTTTTGGAAAAGCATCCGAAAAAAAAAAATTTGTTGTTACTGTTCAAGTGTTACTGTTCACAGGGGACAGAATTTAAAAAAAAAAAAAATTTGTTTCGGTTTTTACAGATAAAACCGTGTATAAAATAAGAAACATGCTTGTTTTGTTTTTTCTTTGTTTATGCCGAGACCAAATAAAAAAAAAGGATTTTGTTTTTGTTTTGATTTTGGCCAATTATTTATTGTGAAGCGGTTCATAATTAAAAGATACCGAATTATTTTAAAGCAGTTTAAAATTTTGACGGATTGAATTCATATTACAAGTTTAATATGGATTAAGAATGAAATTAATGTGATTAATTGAGGATTTGTCACTTAATTTGATTTAAATAGGTGGTTTGGATAAATTAATCAACATAATTTAGGAATTGTGTCATGTATGTTTAATTTATTTTTAGTTGATGCATTTTAATTTTGTTGAATGAATCGATTGAATGAATTTTATTTACGTATTTTTGCAATGGGTTGTAATTTATAATACTTAGTGTGACCTTAGTCAAATTATGTTTTCGTAATGAAGGAAACATGATTTTTTATGTAATTATGAGATCTCGAAGCTCCTTTATTTTTCTTTAGTTTTTGGGTTTTGAAATTAGAATGTAATAAATAGGTTTATTATGTAAATTTTATTTATTGTAATTTTCAAAAGAAGACAAAAGATGGAGATTGGAGCTCACTCCCGCTACATGGATCAAGATGGAACATCAAGACAAGCTTCTCGGGTCCAAGGAGGATTCCAAACTTGTATTTATTGTTCATTTTGATAGGATAGGCCACACTAGGACTTTTACTGTTTTTACGTTTTTCATTCTTATTGTTTTTCATTCACATGTTAGTTTATGCATCATATTTCGCCTAAAACCAAACCACCTACTAATAAAATGCATGAAAATTGACTCATATAGGTTGTATGTTGGTTTTCATAGACATACAGATGTCACATGTTTTTAAGCCATCACCTTAGTTTATTCATTCACGCATGTTATATATTAGTTCACTTAAAACGAATTAAAATAAAGTTGATGGGATCTTCTTCTAAAACGGGATTTGAGATTAGTCTTTATAAGGGCAAACAACTATGAATCCCTTCTTCGTCGGTAGGCATAATATGACCCCTTCCACGTTGGGTAAGTAGTTGTGTCGACTTAGTTTATCTCAACATTATAGTCCGAAGAGTTTCTCGTGATTATGATGGACTAAAAGATAGAATTTTCAGAAATTTATCGACCAAGAATTCTAACGGTAGAATTAGCTAAAAGGTTAGCTTATCAATTTACTGAGAATTGAGTCTTGGGATCATTTATATAATTCTTGAGGGAGGTCAATTGTATAAATGCTTGAGTCTTCGCGTTATGACATTTGTTCATTAGACTTAAAATCAAAACTATGCACATGCTTATTATTTTAATTCTTCTTTCGCAGTGTAGAACACAATTATTTTTCATAATACTGTTACAACGAAATGGCTGGAAATAACGCAATCCCAATGCCTAGTGCCACACTTGATCGCGCGTCCTGGGTTAAAATGTTTATGGACCAGATGAATCAGTTCACACGTCTGAAAAACGACGGGTCCAACTTTGCGGTCTGGGAGGCGGCACTACGGAATGCTGACATTGCTGATGGTAAGCTCAAGTACTTAATTGAGCCAATACCAGTCAACCCAGGCCCCAATGCAAAAGTCAACGAGTCACTCGCTTATAGTGACTTCGTTATGGAAGCGGGTGCAATAAAGAACGTACTCATCTTTGCAATGGAAACCAATTTGCAGAGACGCTTCATTGCCCAAGGTGCAAACAAGATTTTCACCACGCTTACTAACGATTTCTCAAAAGCACCGAGAATCGTTACATATGAGCATACCTGTCGCTTCTTTGATGCGAAACTCCAAAAGGGCCAACCGGTTAGCCCACACATTCTTCACATGATTGAGAATGTCGAAAAGCTGGAGGCACTTAATTGCAAAATCAGTGAGAGCATTGTCATTGACCGAATGCTTCATTCTCTTTATGATGGTTTTGCCCTTTTCAGGGCGAACAACTACATGAATGACTTGAAAAAGAGTCCTAATGAGCTACACTCCCTTCTCGTACAGACCGAGAAGGATATGAAATTGAGTGGGAGCATGAAGCAGGATGTTCTCACGATTTCCAACAAGGGTAAAGGTAAGGGCAAGGCTCATGGCGACCTAGCTGTAGGTAAGCCAAAGTTGTTAAAAAAGCCAGGAAATGGTAAGAGTGGCCCCGGTGAGACTAGTGGCTCACAGGGCAAGGCAAAGAGCAAGGGCGGTGACATTGAGTGCCACCATTGTCACAAGACTGGACATTGGAGGAGGAACTGTCCCGTCTACCGTGAGGACATCAAAGCAGGCCGGGTCGTTCCTGTTGGTATGTCATCTTATATTCATATGATTGAGATTAACCATGCAAGTTTCGGAACTTGGGTAATTGATACTGGTTGTGGTTCTCATCTGTGTAATCATTTGCAGGGCCTAAAGAACATCATACCTCTCGAAAAGGGTGATGTGGACCTGCGAGTCGGGAATGGAGCACAAGTTGCTGTAGTCTCGAAGGGAACATATGTAATCCAACTCCCTAGTGGTTTTGAGTTATTTTTATAACTGTTACTATGTACCCAGTTTATTTAAGAACAGTATTTCTATTTTCCGTACTTGATATAGACGGTTTTGCATTTTCAATAAAGGATAATAGCTGTATTTTCTCTTTCAATGAAATGATTTATGGCAAAGCAGTTTCCATGAATGAAATTTACATCTTAGATCAAACCACGGAAGAATTACACATGAATAATAAGAAATTAAAGGTTGGTGACAAAGATCAAACCTATCTATGGCATTGTCGAATGGGACACATAAATGAGAAATGCGTAAAGAAACTCGTCGATAATGGGACTATTCCCACATTCGAATTTTCTACATATGACACATGTGAATCATGTCTCATTGGCAAAATGACTCGAATTTCCTTCAAAGGTGTATGAATGCGTGCAAGTGACCTATTAGGACTCATACATACTGATGTTTGTGGACCTATGTCAATTACCGCTAGAGATGGCTATAGATATTTTATCACTTTCACGGACGATTTGAGTAGATACGAATATGTCTACTTAATGAAGTATAAAAGTGAGTCCTTTGAGAAATTCAAGGAATACCAGAACAGGGTACAGAACCAACTGGGTAGAAAGGTTAAAGCACTCCGTTCAGATCGGGGTGGCGAATATCTTTCAAATGAGTTTGATCAACACCTGAAAGACTGTGGAATCGTTTTGCAGTTAACTCCACCTGGAACACCTCAATTGAATGGTGTGTCCGAACGGAGAAATCGAACCTTACTTGATATGGTTCGATCCATGATGAGTCACACGGTAGTGCCTAATTCATTATGGGGTTATGCTCTTTTGTCAGCTGCTCTTATACTTAACCGAAGTCCGTCTAAAGCTGTCGACAAGACTCCATATGAAATGTGGAAGGGAACGATCCCTAACTTGTCCTTTATTCGGGTTTGGGGTTGCGAGGCTTATGTCAAGTGGAGATACAAGGATAAGCTCGGCCCGCGATCGGTCAAGTCATACTTTATAGGTTATCCAAAAGGAACATTTGGTCATTACTTCTATTCGCCTACCGTACATCGAGTTTTTGTTGCGGCTAGTGCGACGCTCTTAGAGAAAGAATTTCTCGAGAACAAGACGAGTAATAGAACCTTCGAGCTGTCGGAGATTCCAGAACCAACAACCGAGGAACGGATGGAGGAAGTTGTTCCTCCAACTGATGATACGGTTAGTATTCCCGAGGAACCTAGGAGGTCGGGTAGAGTCTCTCATCCTCCGGACAGATACATTGGTATGGTCGAGGAGAATGACATTTTACTCCTAGAGAGTAATGAACCCGCTACCTATAAAGGTGCCATGACCTGTTCCGACTCAAAGCTATGGCTCGAAGCCATGCAATCCGAGATGGACTCCATGTATGAGAATGACGTGTGGGATCTAGTTGATTTACCTAATAAGGTAAACCTCTACAGTGCAAATGGCTTTACAAGATAAAGCGTTCTGTAGACGCGCAACCAGATACCTATAAGGCACGACTTGTGGCAAAAGGTTTCACTCAAGTGCACGGATTGCATTATGATGATATTTTTGCACCTGTACTCATGCTACGTTCTATTCGGATAATCTTAGCGATTGCCGCTTTACATGATTATGAAATTTGGCAAATGGATGTGAAAACCGCCTTCTTAAACGGTTATTTGGAGGAAGAGTTGTACATGGTGCAACCCGAAGGTTTCATAGATCCTGAACATCCTAAGAAAGTATGCAAGCTTAAGCGTTCCATTTATGGACTTAAGCAAGCTTCTCGGAGTTGAATTCATCGTTTAGACCAAGTGATAAAAGAGTATGGTTTCACTCGATCGGTCGAGGAACCATGCTTATATATCAAGTCGAGTGGGAGCAAGATTGTATTCTTGATATTGTATGTCGATGACATACTCTTGTTTGGGAATGACATTCCTCTCCTATCTTCGGTTAAAGGATGGTTGAAAAACCATTTCCAGATGAAAGATCTGGGTGAGGCACAGCGCATTTTCGGAATCCGTATCTACCGAGATAGATCACGACGGATGTTATCACTTAGTCAGGAGTCTTATTTGGATAAGATTCTTGAGAGGTTCAGCATGACCAACTCCAAGAAGGGGAACCTTCCAATGACGTTTGGGATGCAGTTGAGCAAGTCTCAGTCACCCACGACGCCTGAAGGGGTTGAACGCATGAGTCGTGTTCCTTTTGCATCAGCTATAGGATCAATCATGTATGCCATGATATGCACACGTCCAGACGTGGCATATGCATTGAGTATGACGAGTCGGTACCAAAAGAATCCATGTACCTATGGAGGACTAAGGATTGGGTATTGACTTATGGAGGAGATACTAAGCTATGCGCAACCGGTTACGCAGATGCTAGCTTCCAAACGGATCTCAGTCCGGTTCGTCTTCACTCTTAGTGTGTTGTAGCAGATTCTACTACTGAATCGTTGAATTATGATAAACATGTAGGGCACGTCATTTCCATGGGAATTAAACGTGTTCCTGAGTTGTAGTACTTGATTATGGATTTGATACATTATCTTTTTCATATACTATTTATAACTTCATCGTATAAATATAATATTTTGTTTTTCATGTGGATTGTACTGACAACATTGAACGCCACAAAGTGAACTGAATTACATTATATTTGTTTTGGTCCATAATCGCCAATGTGAGCTGAAATCTCCGGCTATTATATTGTGCAGTCTATTGATGGTGGGTTTAACGAGCCATAAGTCAAACGGTTGACTGATCGATCACAAATGCGAGATTATAACGATACCTCGTAGGACAAATTTTTGTGACAACGTAATGGAGTCCTAAATGTTTAAAAACATTCAGTGCCAGGTCGTGGATAGGACATCCATTGTGTTCCTAGAGTCAATTCTTTTGACTATCGACTGTCTCTTGAGATTAAGGCAGTTTTTGGGTGACTTTGGTTTCTTTCTCACGGTCTGCCGTGAATCGGAGGCTAAGTAGATTTTTTGGGGTCATTTCATCTTGTGCTTACATCTGCAGGATTCGAGTTGAGGAAAATATCCAACCCTTATCAGGTATAGTTATTTCTCAGGGCCACTCGAGGAGTTGTAACTGAAATGCATGGCCATGCTCGAATGTTGATTCGTTTATCAGTTAAGTTACTCTCTAGTCGGGGAAACCACTCTTGATGATGATCGCTTGTAAAATACGACCTTTGTGAATGCGGATTTGCAAATTGTTTTACATTGAGTGGGAGAAATTTTAGGATATGAGAATCGGTTATCGCACATACACTTGTGAGGACAAGTGGGAGTTTGTTGGAGCTTGTGTCCTCCACAAATTAGTGTGATAACATTTGTAAATCTCTTACAGCTTTACAAGGATATACTTCGTATATTTAATCAGTTGATTAACATTTACCTAATAACGGTTGGCTTGCTAGAAAGTTTGACGTTACTATCATACAGATGGCGGTGATCAACTGATCCCTAAAGGTCGCACCTATAGGATGTGTTTGAGAGATGTGGTTATAGAAATATGATCACATTGATGCCTAATATGACTAAACAGTTAGTCAATGTGTTGATAAGACAATTATTTAATAAAGATTAAATAATATTAGTTGAGACGAATTAACTGTGAATTCGTAAATTAAATATAATAAGTTATATTTAATTAAATGTATGTAATGTTAGCTTGGATGAATTAATCTGTTAATTCGTAATTAAATGTAATCGGTTATATTTAATATCAACAAGTTGAATGTGTCATAGTGGTAATAGTGAGGGTACACAAACCAAGAGGTCATGAGTTCGATCCTCACTAGATGACAATTTACACATTTTATACATTTTTTGTAAAAACCGAAAAAAGAGAAATGGACCTCTCTTATTTCGGTTAGCATATGGGCCGAAAAATAAAACAAGAAAATCTACCCTAATCATCTATATACTCGGTTGTATAGGGTGATGATGGATATAATTTTTTAACCTAATTTGTGCTCATTCTCTTGCCTCCTCTCATCAGAAAAAACACAAATAACCTAAATTTTACAGAAAATTTGGATCGATTTCTAGCATAATCAAAGGGCATATCTCATATCATCTTGGGTGCAACTGATAGGAGAATATCTATTTTGATATTGTTCTTAGGCCGTATTTGCTAGGACCGAAGGTTATTTCTAATTCCTATATACTTTTGTTTATGTATTTTAATTTATGACTAGTTATCGTCATCATTAAATTCGTTATCATCCTTGATTATAAGGGAAGTATACAGATTATTTCCCACATCAACTTGGTCTTCCAAGAATCACCAAAGCTAAGTAATCCTATTACTTTCTCGGATGAGGATTTGCCACCCTTCGGCGCTAGTCATAACTTGGCTCTTTATATCACTGTCATTTGCTTAAAGAAGAATGTGCCAATGACCTTGGTAGATGATGGCTCCGCAGTCAATATCATACCCTTGAAAACGGCATATAAATTGGGCATGAAAGAATCAGATTGGACCCCTACCAATCAAGCTGTTCGCGCATATGATAGTACACGACGAAAGGTGGTGGGACTAGTTGACCTAACGATAGCCACAGGGCCGATTGAGCGAAAGGTCAACTTCCAAATAGTGGATATTGAGGCATCCTTCAACATACTTCTTGGAAGACCCTAGATTCACGCTTCCAAAGCAATAACATCCACACTCCACTAGAAAATCAAAATCCCACTAAATGGTAAGGTGGTGACGATCACTTCGTCGCCCACTTACAGATCCAGTACATGAACTTGGGGGCTTCCATATCATAAACGTCATATAGAGTGAATTGGCACCATTATACTTCAATCCCTACTCTAACTTAGTGGTCAACCACATACTCAAAACCCAGGGATACTTCCCGGGAATGCCTTTGAATCCTATCCGAAGAAACACCTTTGTACCCTACAAAGAGGGAAATTCACAAAGAATACCCCTTGGATTAGGATACAAACCCACCAAAGAGGAGGTTCTCGAGATGCTCGCTCAATTTCAAAACCGTAAGAATGTGGGAATCCAAATGCGACCCTATCTCCCTACCCTAAATGCGACCCTATCTCCCTACCCTAAATGCGACCCTATCTCCCTACCCTAAATGGATACTTCGTTAGGGAAGGAGGTCAAGAACTCTTTCATGGATTTCCCGAACCTTGGCACTATCTCGAAAGGAAGTCAGCCGGGATCGAGATCTTTCACGATTGCTACTTCATTCCTCCAGAAACGGTTCCTACCGTCAAGACTCGTCAAGCACCTTGCCTAGAAGAACAAGCCGTAAGTCTACTATTTGGAGAAGATCGATTCGTTAGAGCCGCACAGGATGAGATTATTACCATGATACTTCAAGACGATCACTTCAACCCTACCGCGTTAATTACATAAATCAACACCAATCAGCAGAAAGGATGGAGAAAATTGATCAAGTGGACAAACAATCAAGGAAGACTCTTTAAGCTCACTACTGCAGAAGGAGAGATGTTCAAAGGAGAGCCAGAAGACGATGAATTCGAGCAGAGTCAGAGTCGGAGTCTAAAGAAGTTCCTAGAAAGTCTCCTCCAGTCGTCATTCCCATTCCCCTCGTTTCTCCTAGTGTCGAATAGCAACAGTAGTTCGGGAAATGTCCCAACCCCTGTCCCTTTACCGCCACTGACCACAGATCAGATGGCTTCTTTGTTTCAACTTTTCTCAAATCTTAATATGAATAAATCAGGTTCTGCTTACTCTTCGTGTTATCTTGAATGCAATTCTGTTTACGATGATAATGAGAATGACCCTGACCCTGACTCAATCGAAATACCTCCCTACATAGCCAAACAAATACTACAAGAGGGGAAAGGGGGACCAGTGATAGAAAATACTGAACCCATCAACGTAGGAACTGAACTAGAACCCCAAAAACTTAGGATAGGGACAACCCTGAGCCCCACCGAAAGGGCCAACTTCATAGACCTCATACACGAGTTCAAAGACGTTTTCGCTTGGTCCTACAAAGATATGCCAGGGATCGACAGGGACATTGCAGAACATAGAATTCCAATCAAACCAGGTTTCAAACCCGTGAAAAAGAAGCTTCGTCGAATGAGGACAGAATGGGCTCTCAAGATCTAAGAAGAGGTCGATAAACAATTCAAAGCCGGGTTCATCAAAGTTTCCGAGTACTCAGACTGGGTAGCTAACATAGTACCCGTACCCAAAAAGGATGGGAGAATCCGTATTTGTGTTGACTTTAGAGACTTAAACAAAGCAAGCCCTAAGGATAACTTTCCTCTACCACATATCGACATATTAGTGGATAATACAGCGGTTCACGCGTTACTATCCTTCATGGATGGATACGATGGATATAACCAGATCAAGATGGCCTTAGAGGACATGCATAAGACCGCCTTTGTCACTCAATGGGGGACCTACTGCTACATGGTTATGCCATTTGGGTTAATCAACGCCGGAGCTACATACCAATGCACCGCAACTACGCTCTTACATGACATGATGCATAAAGAAGTTGAGGTATACGTAGATGACATGATTGTCAAGTCCAAGGAAAGAGAGGGACATATTGCGAACCTTCACAAATTCTTCTCGAGGCTACGGAAGTACAACATGAGGCTCAATCCTCATAAATGCGCATTCGGAGTGACATCTGGCAAACTCCTGGGATACGTGGTTAGCCAACGAGGTATAGAAATAGACCCCTCAAAGATCAAAGCTTTAATCGAAATGCCGCAACCTCAAACAGAGAAAGAAGTTAGGGGATTCCTAGGCAAGGTTCAATACATAAGTCGATTCATATCGAAACTCACCATGATCTGCGAACCCATATTCAAGAAGTTAAAGAAAACAGATCACACCATGTGGGATGATGACTGTCAGAAGGCTTTCGACCGAATCAAGGAAATACTAGCCAAGCCGCCAGTGCTCATGCCACCCCAACGAGATCAACCTCTTGGTTTATATATCACGGTAACTGAAAAGGCCATGGGCGCCATGCTAGCTCAAACCGTAGGAAAAGAAGAAAGAGCCATCTACTACCTTAGTAAGAAGTTCTTGGAGTACGAGTGCAAATACACACCACTCGAGAAGACATGCCTCGCTCTTGTGTGGGCAACGAAGAAGCTACGCCACTACATGCTTAGCTACTCCGTCAAAATATTCTCCAAAATGGATCCTGTCAAATACCTCTTCGAGAAACCCGTTCTCAATGGACGTCTAGCGAGATGGACTTTGATGCTCTCTGAGTTCGATCTTAAGTATGTACCTTTGAAATTCATAAAAGGGCGCGCCGTTGCCGAATTCTTTGCAGAAAATCCCATCAATGAGACACAAACGATAGACACCTGGTAATTCCCGGATGAGGATATACTCCAAACATATGTAGACTCCTGGGACCTCTATTTTGATGGAGCATCGAACTTAAGAGGATTTGGAATAGGAGTGTTGCTCATTTCTCCTGAAGGCGAGCATACACCAATCTCAGTCAAACTCGACTTCGAGGTGACAAATAACGCTGCGAGAATCTGGCTTTGTCTCATTGGATTGCAAGCGCCAGTAAGTTTAGGCATCAAGAATCTTCTAGTACATGGGGATTCCTCTTTGATCATCAATCAAATTACGGGATCTTGGAAAATCCGAAGCGAAAGCCTGGCACCTTATCAAGCCAGGATAGACCAAGTAGCCCAGTTCTTCGATCAAGTAACCTACTTACATCTACCTCGAGAAGAAAATCAATTTGCGGATGCTCTTGCAAAACTCGCATCCTTGATTAACATGCCGGATAGTATGGTAGAAATGCCTCTATGCATCGAACGACGATTGGAGCCAGCTTATGTGCACCAAATCACCGATGAAGAGGAAATTACAAAGGAACCCTGGTTCCAAGCAATCCTAAACTTCAAACTCAACGGTACCTATCCAACAGAAATGGACAAAAGGGGACAACGCGCCATCCGCTTGCTAGCTTCCCAATACATCCTCATGCAAGGAGAGTTATACAAAAGAACACCTCTTGGTGTCATCCTACGTTGTCTTGATCATTCACAGGCACAGAAAGTGATGGAAGAAGTCCATGATGGAGAATGTGGCCCTTACATGAGTGGACCCATTATGGCAAAGAAAATCACACGTTTAGGATATTATTGGACCACGATGGAATCTGATTGCATCAAATATGTGAGACATTGCCTTAGTTGCCAAATCTTTGGGAATGTGCAACATGTCCCTCCTTCATTGCTTTACACCATGACATCTCCCTGGCCATTTTCTGCTTGGGGAATTGACATCATCGGCAAGATCACTCCAGCCGGAACAGGAGGTCACTGTTTCATCATAGTAGCAATAGATTATTTCACCAAGTGGGTAGAAGCAGCTTCCTACACCAGTCTTACAACCAAGAACGTGGCAAAGTTCATACAAACCAATATCATTTGTCGATATGGTTACCCACATGAGATCATCAGTGACAATGGGTCACATTTCCAGGCTGAGACTGAACAATTGCTAGCCAAGTACAAAATTAAGCATCACCACTCCTCGCCATATAGACCACAAACCAATGGCGCGGTAGAGGCAGCAAACAAAAACGTGGTCACAATTCTCAAGAAAGTGATTGACAACTATAAAGATTGGCCAAGCAAGATACCCTTTGCTTTATGGGGATACCGTACGTCTGTTAGAACGCCCACTGGGGTTACTCCTTTCTATTTGACCTACGGCATGGAAGTCGTAGCTAGAAATACCATCCTTGCGTATTTTACTCGAAAGTCAAATACCCGAAGCCGATTGGAAGAGGGATAGATATGAAGAACACATCCTCCTAGATGAACGAAGGTTACGTGCATTATATAATGTGCAAACATATCAGGCGCGTATCAAACGAGCCTTCAACAAAAGGTTTAAGCCAAGGAACATCAAAGAAGGAGACTTGGTCCTCAAATCCATTAGGGCTCTTTTACCTGTCGATCCTCGAGGAAAGTTCAAACCCAATTGGGCCGGGCCATTCATAGTCAAGTCCATACTTCCAGGGGGTGCGGTTAGGATCACAGACCTAGACGGGAATGAATTTGTTAACCCAACAAACCTTGACCAATTAAAACGTTACTATGCCTAGAGTAGGAGCAAAAACGCGCCTCGCGTGATCTCACGTGTCGCTCTTGTGGCACGAAATAAGCGGCCCCTGGCCAAGCTGAATCAAGCTAATGTCATCTCGCTCTTGTATTTTGACAATTTGTCATTCTCATATCATCAAATAAACAAAATCGCATTTTCGGAGTAAGTAAAGCACATGCTTATTTTCTAAAGTTCATTACACGCTCTTGCTTAGAACAATTATTCTTTTACATTTACTCGAACTACGCGCAAGGGTTTGATTTCATTTTTTTAATGAATACGTAGGCAATCCTTCACGGGATACAACCCACTTAATCACTTTAAATATAAATAGAAGGACATTTGCAAATGCATTTGAAATTCGACAAGAATAATGAAAAGAAAACCACAACGGTTTCATAACCAATCAACCTCTTTTATTTCATTACTAATAATAATACGTTACATAATAAAATCATAATAAAAAATAAATAGGCTAGGATTCTAAAAACCCCACCTTCTTATTGTAATAGTAATAATAATAAATAATAAAAAAGACATAGGCTACTCTTCCATTTTCCCTTTGCCTTTGTCATTTCTATCATGCTTCTTGTCACGATCTCGAGCCGGACGCTCTTGCGCCACTTCCGACCTAATCACCAATGGTCTCTCTCGTGGTCTTGCTTTGCCATTCTTGTCAACCACCATCTCTACGGCAGAAGAAGTCTTCGGTTTCTTCAAAGGATGAACAACTCGAAACCCGGCTTCTTCCTCTCCCTCAGTCAGATGCTTCTCCTTCTCCTTTTCCACCTCGCGAACCTTGTAGTCAACAGGTTCACGCTTCCTCAGTCTCTCGCGCTCCTCCGGAGTAGCAGCTTTCCTCCACCGCATATAGGAATCCGACACCCATAGAGCACTGACTGAAGAATTCAAGAACCAAATGTTCCTCTGAGCCCATTTGATGGCCCATTCTCTTCGACTCTCAGTAGTAAGCGCCACGGTAGTCTGCGGAACAGTGTCAAGCTTCGGGATCATCTGCTTCAATCCAACCTGCCTCATCAACCTCTCCAGAAAAATGCATATCATAAACTCCAAGCCGGGAATGCAAACAGATCGGGTAGGATCCAGGGAAGATACTCCAGTGACAGATTTGAGGTGCCACCATGGTACGATCCATCTAATTAAGGGGCCATCTTCACTTTTCAACTTGTTTTCCCAGTAATTGCACACTCGAGTGAAATCCACCATGTAAAGCCTGGTCCTCATTGCAATCGAACGAGCATGGTAAGAAGAAACATTAACTGGGGGCTCGATCAATCGAAGGCGCTCCATAAGCCAGACCTACCAAAAGCGGGTATTAGAAACAAAAAAAGAAAAAAAAAACGAAGCGAAACAAAAAAAAAAGAACGAAAAATATTCTTTTACCTGCAAAATAATGGGACTTCCCAAGTAAGGTAGGTCGCGATTGGCTTTCCTGTTATCCAAGCCCAATATGATCTCTCCTAAACACAGACAAGCTGGGCTCCTGCGCAGCTCCATTTGCTCAATCAGGCTCAAAAGACGAGGGTCGCCTCTCATGTCCTCATCAACATGCCCTTGAAGGACATATACATGTAATAGGCAAAATCCGAATGCCTTTCGCCTTGCAACATAAGAGACAGTAGGATCAGCCCTATTGATGAAGCGATCAATGAAATCCAACATTCGCACTCCTTTAGAAGTCACAAGACGGTCAACATCAAGTCTGGCCAGTCCAAGCAAGTCTCTAAACTTATTCTTGTACCCTTGAGAAGTGGAGGGAATAGCAGGAAAATGTTCCGAATCCCAACCACCAATCGCAGCAATCTCCTCGGGTCCCAATAGTCAAGACAAGCATCTAGGAACGGTTTGACTACCTTGATCAACTTCAAGCTCAAATGCGATCCAAAATTATATGCACCCATGTCATACTTCTCCACACTAGAGAACTCATTTGTCCATTCTTTTAGATGAATCTCAAGAGTATTCATGATGGAGACTTATTTTGGGAGTTTTGTATAATAAGACGAAGAAAGACGGAAGAATTGTGTGAATAAAACCTCCCTCGACGTATTTATTTATACTAAAAGTTGTTTCCTAAAATCCGTTAGAACGGACGAACTGGGGAACAGGCGCAGCAGGTGCTGCGCCTCTTCGAAGGTACGCAGCTCTTGCTGCGCCTCTTCCTCAGCTCTTTTTCTGTGATTTTCCGCGTTGGATCTTTCCTAAATTCCTCAACGAATAATTTCCTATTCATACGGGTTATTATTTGGGTAAATGCGTCAAGTTACCATATTTAGTGTCTCCTAATTTCGCGGGCACGCATCTCGAGACGATATCGACATTTCGTCATTTTAGCACACTTGTACATTTCTTTTTAATCTTCTTTTTTGGGGAATCATTTCATCAATTTAATTTAATTTATTCATTTTTTACCTTTTTGTATTTAATTTAATTATATCATTTTTTTCGAATTTTACATTTCTCTTTTACTTTTTTACTTTTGGGGGAATCATTTCACTCTCCATTTCAAACTTATATGTTTTTATTTTTTTATTTTTTTAAGGGGTAACCCGCCCTACCATCCGGTCATTTCCTACCAAATTTTTGCATTTTCATTTCCGACCAAATTTTTGCATTTTCATTTCTGGTCATACTTTTGTGCATTTTCGAGTCATTGTTTTGCGCTGATTTAGGCCATGTGTACAAATATATGTTCTATGAGATTTCTGTGTAAATTTCGGCAGCGTGACTGCGTAAACCGTCATCTACCAAACCTGTTCAAAGCTAACCTGCAGATACAAACAAAGCAACCCAGCAGCAAAGGCACGCATGCCATCATATATACAACTAAAAAGGGATATGTACACCAAACTGGGGGCTCGAGCACCAAAACAAGATCCAAATGTCCTAAAATGTATAAATGTACAGAAATAAAAAAAAAAAAAAAAAAAAAAAAAAAGCAACGCGGAAGCTACTGCTGGTCGCCGTCTAGCTCAGCAACTCTCGCCTCGGGAGCAGCAACCTCGGCGTCACGGACCTCGAGCTCCCTCAGCAGGCGAGCCGTCTCCTCCCGGGACTGGGCAAGCTCTCGCTCCAGCTCGCGCTCCCTCTGCAAACAACAAGAAGACTGGCTCATGTCAATCATTTCAAGCATAAAGGAAGATTAGAAAACTCAAAAATGAAGTAAACGGGAGGTTCATACCTGACGTCCTCGGCCACCAGCAAGTGCCTCGACGACAGTAGCCCGTAGCTGGTTGGCTACCCTCCACAAATCCACACACCGGGATGGCGCGACCTGCATTTCAAAAGAAAAAATGTTTAGCAATTGAGCAAACTCGAGCAAATGTGTTCTCTCACGCAAAACTATACAAGCTAGAAGGCTCACCCTCTGGATCAGATGCTGCCAATCGTCCAAGCCAGCATCTCTCACCGCCACGTCAAAGTCACGTAGCTCGGAGATCGTCGTCATCCCCGTCGTGTCGATGTACTCAAGGGTCTCGGGGTACTCTGGGGGCTCGATGCCCGCCGCCTCGACCTCCTGCAAGGTCAGATGATTTCCGTTAACCGATGATCTTTCGTCATATTCTCAAACAGTCAAAAATGAAAGAGGGTAAAGCACTTACCACAACCGGCCAGTACGCCAACCTCCCGTACACGAACGCCGAGTAGTCCTCACCAGGAAGAAGGAGGGCGTCACCGCCGACGCCAGCAAGGTCAGCCTCCTCCTCAGCCTCAGAAGGCTCCCTAAACATCGTCCGAGGAGGATCGATGGGAACCGTCAAGACGTCCCGAGAGCACTGTCGAGTCAAGCGCTCGCCCAATTACCATACAGGACCCATCGACGTCCTCAGCAGCAGCCGGCTCGAGCTCCTAGGTCGAAGGACCTCAGCGACGAAAGGAGGAGCGCCAGCGTACTCCTCCCAAGGCCTGGGCACCCACTAGAAAAGCAAACGAAGGGTCATTCTTATAATTAGTTCTAAAAGAAAGAGAAAGAAACACAGACAAATGTAAGGTGAAACACTCACGCCATCCAGCTGAAGAGCGTTCACCTCCCGCCGAAAAACGTCGTGGAAGGAACGCCGACTCCTCGTGCGGCACATCACCCAATCCCTCACAACGGGATAGGCCTTCTCCACTGGCTCCGTCCTCTTGGGCGCGAGGCCCGGAAAGTAGAAGTACACCCACGCCTGTAAAACAAGATAATCAATAACGATCTTTCGTGATTCGATAAGAAAAGGAAATGATCTTTCATGAAATGAGGTGAACGTTCATACCTCCAACAGTAGTCCCGGGCCGACAGCAGCAGAAGAAGTCCCCTTCTCCATCAACTCCGGACGAACCATGGCCCTCATGAAGCGGATGAGGACCGCAAAACCAGCAGTGACCCAGTCCCAACGGCCTAGGGAGCTCAGGTCAGAAAGAAAGGGAAGAAGCTTCGTCGAAAGCCTCTCTCCCTTGTCTCCGAGGTAAATCGAAGACAAGAACCACCAGAGCCACAAGCGGACTCTCTGCTCTGCAGTGCAGGGAGGAGGAGCCGTCTCCCTCCCCTCGATCACCACCAACGCCGGGCTCTTCCCCGCGAAGTAGCCCCGAACGTAAGAACTAGGCACCAAGCCAGGTACCGCAGCCGCCTTCGGCGCCAAGTTCCAGCCGATCAACCTCCTAGCCGCCGAGTCAACCCTCATGGGTGTCTCCAGCAACTCCACCACCTCAGTGCCACACAACAGACCAGAAATCATACCGTAATCCTCCAACGTGACCCCCACCTCACCAAAAGGCATGTGAAATGTGGAGGTCGTGTCCCAAAACCGGTCCAAGAAAGCTCGGACGAGACTGAGGTTAGCCTGAAGCTTCCTCCTCGCAATATCCCTCCAAGCCTGCACCAAGGCGCCGAACGCCCCCGCTCGATCATGGCTCGCTCCTCAGCCGACAACCTCTCGTAGCACCCCATCGCCGTCGTGTAGCCCGAGAACGACCTGATGTTCCCGGCCTCCTATGTTGATTTGAAAAAAAAGATATCTTTAGCTCAAATGAAGAAGAAAAGGAGTGACAAACAGAAATGAAAGAAGATGAATGAAGAGTGATGAATTCTATTTACCAAGCTCTTCACCGTCCTGTAGGACAGGTGACCCTCCGCAGCCCAAAGCAGGTGCCTACTGTCCCAAGTCTCAGCCCACACAGGTGCTCCCCTCAGCTGGCGACCGCCTCGTCCAATGTTGGCTCGTCTTGGGGCCTCCTCCTCCCGGACCTCGTCCTCAGCAGCCGTCACCGCAGCAGTGAAAGCCTCCTCCAACGCCTCCTCAAGCACCTGAGAAGGGTCAACAACAGTGTCCACGTCCATGGGATCCCTCCCAGACGTAGAAGCCTCATCACCTGCAGAATTAAAGTGAATTTAGGCCGCGTCAAGTGACGACAAGCCTTGATTAGGGGATTTTCGAGTTTTCTGAGCTCCGAAATCGCTCTTTTCTCGCCATCTTTGGCAATTTTCCCACAAACCCGTCCACTCATGTGGTAATTTGGGTCAAGTCAAGCCTAAGTTAAAGCCTAGTCATGGGTTCGAGTCGGAATTTCGGCAGCATTTCGTTATAACGGCGATTATGCCCTAAGAAAGTGTCCTGAAAAAGCCATCACAAACGAAAATTCCGAGATGGTAGGAATTTTACCCATCACACAAGGATTCCAAATATCAAGTTTCGTCACAAATGGGCAATCCTAAGGCTATTTTTCGAAGCAATAGCTGTGAAACCGTCTCAATTTCACTCAAATGCTCAAAACTCAACGAAAATTTGAAACAAATACATGGTTATGATCCTTATATTACCAATTGGCCATCTACAAAGTCAATTTTGCAAGGCAAAATCATTTGGAGGAAAAGCCCCAAATTTTCGACTAATTAGGGTCGAAAACCCTAATTTTGTCGATCCCATTTGATCAAATACGGAATATAAATGCAAGATTTATACACATACCTCGATTAGTCATGGCAAATGCAAGCTTTTGGATCAAATTTTGACAGAAATGGTTGGAATTTGAGAGAGAAATTGAGGAATTATGTTTCGAAATAATGAAATGAAACCTCTGTTTCATCGGGTTTTTACGCAGAAAAGACACGCCCAGGAGTAGACGCAGCAGGTGCTGCGCCTCTTCCAAGGGACGCAGCTCTTGATACGCCTCTTCCTCAGCTTCCCTTCATACGAATTTTCAAAAATTCGTTATGAGTTCGTTATTTTATGGGCCCATCTTTGGTGCGCCTCTTCCTTGATGCTATATCGCATATTTGGTCCGTTTGACGTATGTTCTTCACCCGGATCCACATCTTACAAGCCAACAGCAAATTATCGCCTTATTTTTTATCCCAGACCTCGCTTGCCACAACGAGCGAATATTCTTTAACAGGTGTTTCGACACACCTCTATTCTGTTCCCCTAGTGAGAGTACACGGATAGACTTTCCCTCTCGAGACATGGAGACCAGTTCCCGATTATGTTCCCCCGGCAAGAGTACACGGATAGACTTTCCCTCTCGAGACATGGAGATCAGTTCCCGATTATGTTCCCCCAACGAGAGTTCACGACCGACAGTCACTCCCTCTCGAGAAATGGAGATCAACATCGACCCCAAGTCCTTCCGAAGTTTGTTTGAAGCTGAACACAAGCAGATTTCTCCCAGCAGTTCCCGACTATGTCCTGCTGTCTTCTCCCAATATCGCGTTTTGTTTTCCCTGGTGTTTCAAAGAATTTCAGGTATGGTCTCTTCTTATGGCTGGCGAGCTTCCTTACGTAGTCTAATGGACTTTAAACGACCCTCCCCGATAGTCGACAGACTCTAAAATGTTCCCGACGATAGGTCCTTGGTTCAGACCCCTTGAGCCGCCTCGCGTCGCCATAGTCGTCAGGTTGTAATCTTCGATTGACATGATAGCTATACTTTGACTTTCGCCTTGTCCAAGCCTCAGTCAAAGTGGTGGCTCTGTAGATACCTCATTTCTGCACCTCCCGCAAACCACCCGGTGATGATTGGGCCGCATGTTTGGTACACGGAACGATTTGTGATAGTTCGTAAGTTTATCGTCAAGTGATCGCTCAAACATTTATGTCTACCTCTTAATTGTCATCTACGTGCCGATACGGTCATTTTGACAGTAATTAGAGTACATTTGGAGTCCGGGCCTAAAACCGTCTTCATTTTCTGACAGTCATTAAAATGCCGAGTCGGAATGTTCTGGAATGTTCCGGATATTTCTATTCCATATTTTACAATCTTTTAATCTTTGGTAAACAATTTCCCGTAATATTCACACAAAATATTAAGGAAAACCAAATTATTCCATTATTCCATAAACAAAACACGGAAATCTTTCTTCCGCAGGAGGAAACCACTTGGGAAAGGACGCAGCAGGTGCTGCGCCTCTTCCAAGAGACGCAATGCCTGCTGCGCCTCTTCCCAAGTCCTTTTCTGCGTATTTTTCGTATCTTTTTCGTATCTTTTCGAGATTCACTTCCAATGTTTCTCCGAAAACCCTACTTGCTCCGTGTGATTAGTATAAATAGAGACCTTCGGTCTCACATATTTCTCACGCGAGTGTCCGCCCTTCTCTTCTCCCTTTGCATTCTAGACCACGTTCTTACTTTTTGGCGTCTATGTGCTTGAACTTTCGACCACGTAAGCTCGGATCCTTCTGAGTACCAGCCTCGTTTTGCATGATCGACCAATTTGACCAACTCCACCATAATCAACTTTAATCAATCTGTTTTAATTCCTCTTACGAGGGCACTTTCGTCTACATTCGAGTCGAGCATCACTAAACGTTAACTTAGTTCATCTCGTTTCGTCAAACATGTAAGTCTGAGGGTGTAAATCTCTCTTTTAATTGTTGTTCTTTATTTATTGTAATCATATTGTAAGATTTATGTCGAAAATACAATTAAAATCGGTTTCTAAAACACATTGTTTAAACCCTTTTTACGGATTAACAAGAGACAGACGTCGAGAAGGGACGCAGCAACTGCTGCGTCTCTTGGAAAAGACGCAGCACTTGCTGCGCCTCTTCCTGAGGTTGTCGCCGTTCCTGCTTCTCTTCTTCTTCCTTCGTCTTCTGTTGGTTTCGTCTTTTTTGTTTTCTTTCGTCTTTGTTTGTTCTTATTTCGTTCACATGATAATTTAACATATTGTTCATCATCATTAACATATAATTCATCATTAAATTCCCGACTCAAATCCCAAATAATTAATATTTGCGGGTTTTCGTCATTAAAGTCAAACCGAGTTGTAGAAATTCAATTCATTCATATTGAGTTTCTGGAATTCGACCTTTGATATATTCTTACCTGTTTATTATCATATTCATCATTAGTCCATCATTAATTCATCATATTTAGCCTAGTTAGTTCATTAATTTGTTAATTAACCTCTTTAATCTTGTAAATATTCATTCTAATTCCGTTTCATCCATGGTTTATTGCTTTTATGACCCTTAATCACATGTAAATAATCTGCTAATCACTTCCATCCGAGTAAATAATATTAATCAATCATTAAATTAACCAACGAACATTAACGACTCGCAATTCCAGCTTCACAGCCAGAACTGAGCCAAGGAACGGACGCAGCAACTGCTGCGCCTCTTCCAAGGGACGCAGCTCTGCTGCGCCTATTCCTGGTTGATTTCTGTCTCTGAACTCCCGTGTTGCCTTGACCTAGTTTATTAATTACGTATTAACTAACTACTATTCGTATTATCACCCTAATTTCTGTTCGTTAATTTATTTGTTTATTCTTTTCTCAAATTATCCGTTTTAAATATATTTTCGACATAAATCAATTAACCCGATGTAATTATTGTAATTTTCCTTTATTGTATTTATTATTGTATTTCTTTATTATCACTTGTATGCCTTCACATGTAATTCAACTTAAATCCCTACTTTGACATCAATTGTATGCTAAATTAATTGTTAACCGACTTAGTTAATTCTCACATGCTAGGATTAAAACGTTGGATGTTGCATTGCATGCATATAATCGACAATATATCGAGTATAAATAATTTCCCTAATCATTAGTAGAGGCCGCTATCGAGGCGGGCGGGATTAGGTGTTCGATCAAAAGAGCTTCCTAATACGTACCCTCACCCCTTACTCCAGATCTCTGTGAACATCCGTGTTCATTGGCATCCACGAGAGTCATTCTAGACATAGAATGCTAAGGGTAACGAGTTCTTGATGTTCATGTCACTACTTTGTGTCTTGACATGGCACGAGGTATTCGAACGGTTTCCAATTTTCCACAATAAATTGGTGGCGACTCCACAAATGCAAACGCTTGTTCCCAAGTGCCCCCGTGGGCCCGCGTCCACACCATGATCGTTCCACGGTCTCTCTGTTTAAAAATGGGTTTATGCCGGGGAATACAATGGCGCTTAGCTCATGATCGGCGGTTTCTTTGGCTACAAAATCGCGCATGGTTGTTCATTGATAGGTTTACTTCATGTCTGAGCTGAGTCATTCAAAATTGTTTGGCTGTGTAATTGTCCTTAAGTGTGCATTGCACGGTTTCTGCATGTCAATAGTGTAGACAAATAGTATCAGTTACTGTTGTTTGGGTGCTGTTTCTTATATTCATTGAAAAGTTTCCTTCTTGTCTAAAGTTAGTCTTTTGAAATTGTTTTGCGGGGGAGTTGGACTTCGGTGTGCGTTAATAATTCAGATGTTAGTCCGGACCCAGCGTAGGATGCCAAAGTCCTTAATTTAAGGTTGGAACGTGTTTCACATTCGGGGTTCTTCTTTAGAGAATGGGTGCTTCTGTGCATATGTATATCTCCTGCACGCTATAAATAGGCCAAGTAAAACCTCCATGTCTTTTGCCTATATCAATACAGTTGCTTATACATTTACTACCTCCATAGTAGTATGTGGGCGTTATTGTCACAGCTCAAGTCTGTGGCTAGAGATAGTAGCATTGTTAATTTGGGACGAGGCATCCATGACCAGAAAGGAAAATGTAGAAGCCTTGGATCTTCTGCTACGTGACTTATGTGACCCTAACCTTATATTTGGAGGTAAACTTATAGTGTTTGGAGGTGATTTCTGTCAAATCCTCCCCGTCGTGCCCCAATCCCAAAAAACCAACAGAGAAGTGGTTGATTACAGCTTAGTGTCTTCAAAGCTCTGGCCACAGCTGACCCGGTTCAGGCTATCTGAAAACATCCAAGCCAGGCAAGACCCAATATTCGCCGCATTCTTACTAGCTCTAGGGAATGGTGAGCTTCAAACAGAAGAAAGCGAATACGTAGAATTACCTGCAGGAATAGTCCGTGTTCAAGAGGATGAAAACGTGAGCCCGATAACCACAATTACAGAAATGACTTTTTGGTGTTTGTTAACTCAGGAACATGATAACCAAACTCATCCATTTTTTGTAGTAAGGAAAGAACAAGCAGGAGCAAACAGAACAGCAATGATGTGATAGTGGCAGCCGATCCTTGTATCAGTTTTGCTAAATTAATGTTACGCACCTGCTCAATCATTTACGATTTCTTAAGAAAGTGTTGACATCAACTTCGGCCTGAACTTATCAATAAACATGTAGTTTCAGGAGCGGAACCTAAATTTATACTTCACGCTTTACAAATTGCTAACTAATCTTACAACCATTGTATGTACGTTTATGCGCGGGAAAGAACAAACGATCAATTAAGGATTAGTGTCGTGTTTATCCTAAAGCATTGGTGTATTATTATCTATGTTTCCACCTGCTCCTCGCTGTTAGGAAGCATAAATTTTTAGTCCTAAGCTTCGTTTAAGAATAGTTAAATTAAAAATTGCTGCATCCGAGCAAACACTGGGTCAACCTTCAACTTTCATTGCACAAATCATATCTTTAGTTCTATAATTGTTTGTGACCAATGTTTTGATGAAAGCCAAACAAATGTTTTGGCTTGCTTCTTCAATGCTGGTTTAGCGACTTTTCTGGTGTCAATTAAAACAAAACTGTTCTGTTATAATGACAACGTATATCTTGCCAATGTTAACAACCTCATGATTCTGATTTCTCCAATAATTGTGCGCTCTGCAGGGCAATGAAAGCTGAAAAGGTACTTCTTAATGAACTCACTACGACAAGCAAGAACTATGGAGTGAAGGTGAAAGTAATTGAAAAAGATAGACCACATGTAGGTCAGGTGAGGAAGGTTCCGTATCAAGGTCTTCTGCTCGTAGACGAAAAGGCATGTGAACTTCTCAAATATCTGGCTTCATCTACTGTGACTAAATAAGGCATACGGATCCACCTAAAGAACGCCTAAATATGTTACCTAGGAAATTAACGCACCCATATGCAGTTGTAAACTCAGTTATGGCTTAACCGTATATTGTTAAACAACCAGAGGTGTAGAGCAGAAACTAAACAGTAAACAGTGTTAAATGAAAACTAACAAATGAAGTTCCCACTGGTTTCAACAGATAGAGCACTTCAAGTGGGTTTAAATTACTTCTAAAATATTTCAAATATCTGTATAGGGCCACAGGATGCGTGGCGCATTCTTTGGCGACCAACTTCGGAGCTTCAAGGATGCAATTGTCAACAACGACATGTAACACCCCGTAATTTCGGACCGTTAATATATTTCGAAAGTAATTTATTAATCAAGTAAAATTGATATTAATGTATTTGAAGTAATATTAATTCAAAGAAATGTAATTTTATTATATTTTGAAGTAAAGTATTTATTTTGATAGTTTCGAAATGTTTAAAAATAGTTTAAACCGTGTAAAAACTTTTTATTTCGAAATAAGGGCATATCGGAGAAAAATGACAACTCTATTGAAAATTGGGCAAACGATTTTGGAAATGGGTCGTATGAGTATTCAATTTTCTTGTAATCTCGTGTTTAAGAACTTTGGTCTTGTCGGAATTTGCATTTGACAAGCGGTTCTAATTATTATCGAAACGAGCCAAAACCGACTCGTAAAATCCCGACTAAAAAACCCGCTCCCTTCCTCCTTTCCTTTCCTTTCCCGCGGCACCTCCCTTTCCCCTTCCTTTTTCTGATTTTTCTTACCAACTTCATCTTCTTTAGTGTTCTTAACAATTCCAAAACAAAATAAACACCATTTTCTTACCTTTCTAAGCCAAATTTCACCATAACTCACTCGTTTCTTGTCGGATTTTCACAAAATTTATATTTTCGGAATCCTCTCTTCGAGATATACAACCTAGTATGTTTTAATTTCAGTTTTCTTGATGTTGATTTAAGACGAATTTGGGTAATTTCGGTTTTTTGTACTTATTATTGTGTTTTTATTGTTTATTTAGGTGAAGAATTGGAAGACGAGTTTGGGGACTCGTATATTGTTGAAGATAGTGGTTAGTTGCATGTTAGGGTTTGGTATTCAAGGTGCTAATTGCTCATTTTCTAGCTTAAGGTAACATATTTCGAGTTACTCGACGAATAATCGTCACATTCTTTGCTTTTTGTATGTTTTTGTGATTTTTGTTTGAGTAGTAAATTTTCATATGATAAAATGGGTTGCATGCATGTCTAATGCTTGTCTTTTGTTAGATTAAGTTAACATATTAGTATAGGAATGATTAATTGATGTTTCAGACGATGTTAAACTGAACAAAAATGGAGAAATGGAGGGATGGGGGTGGCGGCCAGCAGGCCCAGGCAGGCCCACGGCTGCCTTGGGGTTGGCCCGGGTTGGTCCGTTGCTTGTTTCGCGGTTTTTCATGCTTTGTTCATCGTTTTAGGTTCATTAATGTTATAGTTAGAATAAGTAACATATGGTTAAACCTTTGAAATGAATAATGTTAGTAGTAAAGATAATGAGGTTGGTAAAATTATGCTTATATTGATAGTTATCACATGTTAGGATAGATTATAAAATGAAATTGTAATGAATAGGCTCAAAATGAATTTTATAGGGATAATTGTAATGTTTTGATGATTGTGTCGAAAACTGAGCCTTAGTCCCTTTGACTGATTCGATGTCAGTCAATTGTGTGATTGGTCAGCCGCAATTTAACCCGTACCTATCGCAGGACTGGGGTTGCGGGTAAAAATTCGGTTGGATGAAATTTTGTATGAATTGGATAAACGGCCTTTTCTTGTTTTAGGCCATTTATTATATTTTTATTTCACATGTGTAGTTAATTGATTTGAGTAGCTTCTTATATTGTAGAAACGGCCCTAGATTCCCTGAAACCTTTAATATTGTTAAAATTGCTAGAATTGGAATGGGTATTGAATATTTCTTGCAGGTTGTTGTGTTTGTCATAGATAGGTCTTTATAGTCTTTGACGAGTATATGTTCACTGCTTAATAGCCTTTGTGTTCCTGACTTGGTGGGATTATATCCAAGTTGGGGCATGACCCCGTTACTTATTTTGATAGTAAGTGGTCAGCTTAAGTACTAGCCAACCCTTTGGTGGACTCCTTAGGGTACTCACTTTGTTTTAGAAAAATTGTGGGTCTTGGGTGCGGTGGTGTGTATCCGCATGTCTAGGTCTGCGCAGATTTTAGGCTAGGGTTGTGTTGTGTCTTGGCCATGTTTTGATATAACCTCTGAGCCAAGATACCGGTTCGATTACCTTCCCTACCTCGTGGTATAGACTCGAGTTACAGAGTGACTATTGACGGTGCTAAGAACTTATGCCTGTCTTTGATATATTGCCCTTTCTTGTATGGTGATTTTATGAATTGTAATAGGTGAGATGTAAGCCGGTTACAATTGATAAAGTTTGGATTACTATTTGTAATATGTTTCACATGATAGTTTAATTTGGTCGGTTTAGGGGTCATAGGTTAGAATACTTGATAATTAAATTGTTTATCATATTGTTTACATGTTACACTACATGTTACATTAAATATGACATTTCGTGGCTGGGAGGACTCGAAGTTACTCCCCACTGAATTGTGGCTTCCGTGTTTGTATAAAATGCGATTGACAGGTTGAAGATGATTAGATGGGGTACACAGACGAGCTAGTGAGCAAAAGAACCTTGGACCTAGTTTGGCTTTTTTTGTAGTAAACCTTTTAACTTTTGGTTGTGTATATATTTTGAAGGGACATATGTCTCCCTCTTTGATTTTGGTTTGTATCATTATATTTTCTTATCGTTAGCTATGGCATGTAAATTAGTTGTTAGCTTTTGCAGGTTTCGACACTCTTAAGTTGGAAATGTTTGTGAATGGTTTAGGAAAGTTTTAAAAATTACAGGTTTTGTCTAGTTGAACCAATTACAAACATATCCTGTCAGTTTTTCTGTAGATTTTACGTGTTTAATTAACGTTTTTTTTTAAGGGTGTCACAGTTGGTATCAGAGCTTGTTGCTCCCGACGCACGTTTGTGCACCTCACTTAAAATCACGTGACCTTTAAATAATGAACTTGAGAGATGGGTAGGATGGGTAGATTTAGGATTTTATGTGGTAGTCTGTTTGTGATTGCTAATTGTTAGGTACTAATTAATTTTCTCTTTTGAAAGATGGCTCCGCCAAGAAGAATTGATGATGCTCTTTTACTAGTTCTTACTCAAATTCTCCAAAACCAACAAAAAAGAGAATCAACAAGCTCCTCCTCCCCCGCCTCCTGAGGGTACTCCAGGCACCTATACTTGGGTGGCTAACCAATTAACCCGAATCAACACTCCCACTTATGGTGGAGAGATTGATCCAGTTGCTCTTACAGGGTGGTTTCGGGAGTTGGAGAAAAGCTTTACGTTGTATGATGTTAAGGAAGAACATAAAGTGAAGCTGGCATCTCACTTCCTAGTACGAGAAGCTGATCGATGGTGGTCCATGACTGGGCCTACCGTTTCATCTGAACCAGGATTTGACTGGGAACGTTTCAAGGAATTAGTGGAGGCCCGATTCTATCCGCAAGAACTTAAACAGCAGAAGTTGAAAGGATTCATGGAGTTAAAGCAAGGAAGCCTTCCTGTTCAGGCCTTCACCGATAAATTCAACGAGTTGGCTCATTATGCAACTAGATTGGTGAAGGATGACAACGAAAAAGCCTTCTTTTATCTTGAAAAGCTCTCTCCTAAAATCAAAAGCATGGTCCGCCGAGACTCCACTAGCTTTGTTTCAATTTACAACGATGCTTTGTGGGCTGAGAATTCATTGAAAGAGATTGAAAATGAAGCTCGTGCAACCAGTTCTAATCTTGGCAAGAGGCCTTTGTATCCATCTTCTAGGCCTTATACTCCTTCACCCAGGTTTATCTCATCTCCCTCTGACCCAAACAAGAGGAGATTTTTTTCTAATGTGCAAGTTAACCGGGGTAGTCAATCTTCAGCTTTTAACGACAATAAAGGTACTAAAGACCGAGTGTGCTATAACTGCAAGAAACCAGCACATCTTGGTAAATGCTTTGTTGATCCTATCATATGCTTTTCTTGCAACAAACCGGGCCACAAGGCCAATGTTTGCCCGGAGAAGAAGGTGACGGCTCCTACTACTCCTGCCGCCCCAGTGAGGCCAGTGAGGCCGAAGGGCCGAATTTTTGTCATGAGCCGAGCAGAAGCTGAGGCACACCCTGATATCATTACTGGTACATTTTCTATTTTTGATGCTCATTGTTTGGTACTATTTGATACGGGTGCCTCTTTATCTTTTATTTCAATAAAACTCTCCGATAAATTATCACTTGAATCATCACATGGAGAAAGCACATCTATATCCTTACCTTCTGGTGATGTCTTTTCCTGTTCTAAAATCTATCCGGAAGTCCCTATTTCTATTGTGGGATCTATATTTCCAGCAAATCTTTTCCAATTTCCGCTTGAAGAATTTGATGTAATTTTGGGCATGGATTGGTTACATACTTATCATGCTCGATTTGAATGTCGAGATCAGAAAATAATTCTTACAAGCCCTTCAGGTCACCGTGTGTCTTATCAAATGGTTAAAAGACAAACCGGTACTAAATTAATTTCTGCTATGAAGTTTGTTAATGCGATGAAAAAGGGTCATCAAGCCTTCTTGTGTATGGTGACTCCTTCTGATTCTTCCTCTCTGCCTCCTAAAGAGAACATTCCTGTAGTATGTGAATTTCCCGATGTTTTTCCTGATGAGCTACCGGGAATTCCTCCTGAAAGGGAAGTTGAATTTGCTATTGATCTTATTCCTGGTACCGGCCCTATTGCTAAAGCTCCTTATAGGCTGGCACCGTCTGAAATGAAAGAGTTGAAGACTCAGCTGGATGATTTGATTGCCAAAGGTTTTATCCGACCAAGCTCTTCACCTTGGGGTGCTCCTGTTCTCTTTGTAAGAAAGAAGGATGGATCTATGCGGTTATGCATAGATTATCGTGAGCTTAACCGGGTTACTATCAAGAATAAATATCCTCTTCCTAGAATTGATGATCTTTTCGACCAACTCCGTGGTGCTTCTACTTTTTCTAAAATTGATCTTCGTTCGGGCTATCATCAAATTCCAGTCCGAGAAGCTGACATTCCTAGAACCGCCTTCAGTACAAGATATGGTCATTTCGAGTTTACGGTGATGCCATTCGGTTTGACCAATGCTCCAGCAGTATTCATGGATCAGATGAACCGTACTTTCAGAGAACACCTTGACAAATGTGTTGTAGTGTTCATTGATGACATCCTGATCTATTCTAAATCTGAAAAAGAACATGCTAAACACCTTCGTGCTATTTTAGAGATTCTGCGCCGTGAAAAATGGTATGCTAAATTCTCTAAATGTGAATTCTGGTTACCTAAAGTGACTTTCCTTGGGCATGTCATTTCAAAAGAGGGCGTTATGGTAGATCCTGCCAAAATTGAAGCCGTTGTTGATTGGAAAAGTCCAACCAATGTTTCTGAAATCCGTAGTTTCCTTGGCTTGGCGGGTTACTATCGGCGGTTTGTAAAGGATTTTTCAAAGATTGCTAGGCCGATGACTCAGTTGCTAAAGAAAGAGTCTAAGTTTGTGTGGTCTGAGGAGTGTGAAAATGCCTTCCAGGAATTGAAAAAGAGGTTGACTACCGCTCCGGTGTTGACCTTACCTGAAGAAGGAGTGGACTTTGATGTTTACTGTGATGCTTCTAAGCATGGTGTAGGTTGTGTCTTGATGCAAAAAGGGAAAGTCATTGCGTATGCCTCTCGACAGCTTAGGGTTCATGAAGTTAACTACTCGACTCATAATCTTGAATTAGCTGCGGTGGTGCATGCTTTAAAGATTTGGAGACACTACCTCATTGGAGTCCATTGCAACATCTACACCGACCACAAAAGCCTGAAGTACCTCTTTACCCAAAAAGAGTTGAACATGAGACAAAGAAGATGGTTAGAATTGGTGAATGACTATGATGCCGATCTAATTTATCACGAAGGAAAAGCTAATGTGGTGGCTGATGCTCTTAGCAGAAAATCCTGTCATTCTTTGAATTCTTTTCAGGAATTACCTCCTGAACTTGCTTTAGAACTTCAAAAATTAGGAGTAAGCCTTGTAAAAAGGGGCTCTCATCATCTTGATGCCATGTCAGCCGAACCTGACTTCTACCGTGAGATCCGTGCTTGTCTTCCTGATGATCCTACTTTCAAATCCATTCGAGCTAAAATTCAACTTGGGCAAGCTAAGGATTGTAAGATTGATGATGATGGGTATCTTCGTTATCATGGTAGAATCTATGTTCCGAGTGCAGCCGATTTGAGAAAAAGAATTCTTGATGAAGCACACCTCTCTCCTTACTCCGTTCATCCGGGAGGTACCAAAATGTACAAAGATTTGAGATTGCAATTCTGGTGGCCTAGGATGAAGATTGAAGTTATGGAGTATGTCAGTAAATGCCTCACCTGCCAGAAAGTAAAGGTAGAGCATCAAAACCCGGGGGTTTGCTTCAACCCTTGGATGTTCCTCTTTGGAAATGGGAGTCTATTTCCATGGATTTTGTGATGGCTTTACCCAGGACTTCCACTGGGAAGAATGCTGTTTGGGTGGTTGTGGACCGATTGACTAAGTGTGCTCGGTTTATTCCTATCAAAGAGACCTGGAGTTTAGAAGTTCTAGCTCGTGTCTATGTGGATGAGATAGTGTGCTATCATGGGGTTCCTAAAGATATAGTTTCAGATCGAGACCCTCGATTTTGTTCTCGTTTCTGGACTGCATTACAGGAGGCCTTGGGTAGTAAACTATTGATGAGCACTGCTTTTCACGCCACCACTGATGGTCAAACTGAGAGAACAATTCAAAATTTAGAGGATCTTCTTCGTGCCTGTGCTTTAGATTTCCAAACTTCTTGGGAGAAATGTTTACCCCTGGTTGAATTCTCTTACAACAACAGCTATCAAGCCTCCATTAAAATGGCACCATATGAAGCTCTGTATGGTAGAAAATGCCGTACTCCAGTTTGTTGGGATCAAACCCAAAATGTTCCTGTGCTAGGACCTGATTTGGTGACCGAGTCCATTGAACAAGTTAAGATCATTCGGGAGCGGATGAAGGCCGCTCAGGACCGTCAAAAATCATATGCTGATGTCCGTCGTCGACCACTTTCCTTTGAGGTTGATGATCAAGTGTTCCTTAAAGTGTCACCTATGAAAGGGGTGAAACGGTTTGGCGTTAAAGGGAAGCTGAGCCCTAAATATGTTGGACCTTTCCGGGTGATTGAAAAGATTGGTCCTGCTGCTTACCGTTTAGAATTGCCTCCAAATCTGAGCAAGGTTCACAATGTCTTCCATGTTTCTCAATTGAGGAAGTACATTAGTGACCCTAGCCATATCATCCAAGAAGAGATTCTTGAATTGGAGCCTAACTTGGCAGTTGAAGAAAGGCCAATTCGGATTCTTGAAAAAGCCAATAAGCAACTTAGGAGCAAAGTTGTACCTCTAGTCCGTGTTCTTTGGCGTTGTGGAAATGTTGAAGAAGAGACTTGGGAGACTGAAGCTTCTATGTTAGCTAAATATCCTGAATTATTCTCGTAAGGTATTCATTTTCTTACTCTTTTTCCGAGTTACTAAGCCGTATTTAATCATAATTAGTAAAGATATTATTCTTATTATAGAACTTTAAACTAAAATTTTGAAAAATGCTTTTATGATTTTTAATGGTTTTAACATTAGTGAATGTTAAATCTCGTTGTTGGTGACGTCCCAATAATGGATTTTCTCATTTATTGGTGTAGAAATATTTTTATATCTTGATATGAATGTGGATGTTCTTGTCTGATCAACAAGAGTATCACCGTTTCATTGAAAAAATACCTATATTTTTCTTATGATTATATTATTAAGATGTTGTATACTATAATTTCTCCTTCTAAGTTTCGAGGGCGAAACTTTTTAAAAGGAGGGGTGATAGTAACACCCCGTAATTTCGGACCGTTAATATATTTCGAAAGTAATTTATTAATCAAGTAAAATTGATATTAATGTATTTGAAGTAATATTAATTCAAAGAAATGTAATTTTATTATATTTTGAAGTAAAGTATTTATTTTGATAGTTTCGAAATGTTTAAAAATAGTTTAAACCGTGTAAAAACTTTTTATTTCGAAATAAGGGCATATCGGAGAAAAATGACAACTCTATTGAAAATTGGGCAAACGATTTTGGAAATGGGTCGTATGAGTATTCAATTTTCTTTTAATCTCGTGTTTAAGAACTTTGGTCTTGTCGGAATTTGCATTTGACAAGCGGTTCTAATTATTATCGAAACGAGCCAAAACCGACTCGTAAAATCCCGACTAAAAAAAACCCGCTCCTTTCCTCCTTTCCTTTCCTTTCCCGCGGCACCTCCCTTTCCCCTTCCTTTTTCTGATTTTTCTTACCAACTTCATCTTCTTTAGTGTTCTTAACAATTCCAAAACAAAATAAACACCATTTTCTTACCTTTCTAAGCCAAATTTCACCATAACTCACTCGTTTCTTGTCGGATTTTCACAAAATTTATATTTTCGGAATCCTCTCTTCGAGATCTACAACCTAGTATGTTTTAATTTCAGTTTTCTTGATGTTGATTTAAGACGAATTTGGGTAATTTCGGTTTTTTGTACTTATTATTGTGTTTTTATTGTTTATTTAGGTGAAGAATTGGAAGACGAGTTTGGGGACTCGTATATTGTTGAAGATAGTGGTTAGTTGCATGTTAGGGTTTGGTATTCATGGTGCTAATTGCTCATTTTCTAGCTTAAGGTAACATATTTCGAGTTACTCGACGAATAATCGTCACATTCTTTGCTTTTTGTATGTTTTTGTGATTTTTGTTTGAGTAGTAAATTTTCATATGATAAAATGGGTTGCATGCATGTCTAATGCTTGTCTTTTGTTAGATTAAGTTAACATATTAGTATAGGAATGATTAATTGATGTTTCAGACGATGTTAAACTGAACAAAAATGGAGAAATGGAGGGATGGGGGTGGCGGCAGCAGGCCCAGGCAGCCACGGCTGCCTTGGGGTTGGCCCGGGTTGGTCCGTTGCTTGTTTCGCGGTTTTTCATGCTTTGTTCATCGTTTTAGGTTCATTAATGTTATAGTTAGAATAAGTAACATATGGTTAAACCTTTGAAATGAATAATGTTAGTAGTAAAGATAATGAGGTTGGTAAAATTATGCTTATATTGATAGTTATCACATGTTAGGATAGATTATAAAATGAAATTGTAATGAATAGGCTCAAAATGAATTTTATAGGGATAATTGTAATGTTTTGATGATTGTCGGCGAGCCTTAGTCCCTTTGACCGATTCGATGTCGATCAATTGTGTGATTGGTCACCGCAATTTAACCGTACTGTCGCAGGACTGGGGTTGCGGGTAAAAATTCGGTTGGATGAAATTTTGTATGAATTGGATAAACGGCCTTTTTCTTATTTTAGGCCATTTATTATATTTTTATTTCACATGTGTAGTTAATTGATTTGAGTAGCTTCTTATATTGTAGAAACGGCCCTAGATTCCCTGAAACCTTTAATATTGTTAAAATTGCTAGAATTGGAATGGGTATTGAATATTTCTTGCAGGTTGTTGTGTTTGTCATAGATAGGTCTTTATAGTCTTTGACGAGTATATGTTCCTTTGCTTAATAGCCTTTGTGTTCGACTTGGTGGGATTATATCCAAGTTGGGGCATGACCCCGTTACTTATTTTGATAGTAAGTGGTCAGCTTAAGTACTAGCCAACCCTTTGGTGGACTCCTTAGGGTACTCACTTTGTTTTAGAAAAATTGTGGGTCTTGGGTGCGGTGGTGTGTATCCGCATGTCTAGGTCTGCGCAGATTTTAGGCTAGGGTTGTGTTGTGTTGTGTCTTGGCCATGTTTTGATATAACCTCTGAGCCAAGATACCGGTTCGATTACCTTCCCTACCTCGTGGTATAGACTCGAGTTACAGAGTGACTATTGACGGTGCTAAGAACTTATGCCTGTCTTTGATATATTGCCCTTTCTTGTATGGTGATTTTATGAATTGTAATAGGTGAGATGTAAGCCGGTTACAATTGATAAAGTTTGGATTACTATTTGTAATATGTTTCACATGATAGTTTAATTTGGTCGGTTTAGGGGTCATAGGTTAGAATACTTGATAATTAAATTGTTTATCATATTGTTTACATGTTACACTACATGTTACATTAAATATGACATTTCGTGGCTGGGAGGACTCGAAGTTACTCCCCACTGAATTGTGGCTTCCGTGTTTGTATAAAATGCGATTGACAGGTTGAAGATGATTAGATGGGGTACACAGACGAGCTAGTGAGCAAAAGAACCTTGGACCTAGTTTGGCTTTTTTTGTAGTAAACCTTTTAACTTTTGGTTGTGTATATATTTTGAAGGGACATATGTCTCCCTCTTTGATTTTGGTTTGTATCATTATATTTTCTTATCGTTAGCTATGGCATGTAAATTAGTTGTTAGCTTTTGCAGGTTTCGACACTCTTAAGTTGGAAATGTTTGTGAATGGTTTAGGAAAGTTTTAAAAATTACAGGTTTTGTCTAGTTGAACCAATTACAAACATATCCTGTCAGTTTTTCTGTAGATTTTACGTGTTTAATTAACGTTTTTTTTAAAGGTGTCACACGACACCTATGAAATTTCCAATGCAACAATAAAGCCAATGGAAGACAGGTGGAAAAAGAGTGCAGCTGAACTCAATTATCAGATGGGTTTTGCCCGCAATACTATCATTCAACCAATGGATACTGAGACAGGGCCCGTACTTCCAAATTCCTCAGACAGGCGACTGGTCGTGGTGGCTTTGAGGTTTAGTTTTCGGTTACTTGTCGTTAAGAGCACCTAGACCAAAATAATACTTATAAGTTCATAAACAACACTACTATTAGTAAAGAGGCAAGTAAAGGTCGGATCCCAAGGGACGGGTATTGAAGTAAGATTTTCAATTGTAAGTAGCGGTGTCTAGGGGTGTCACAATTTGGGGTTTGAAGTAGAAGATCTCTAAACTAAAAAGCAATAAAAATAAACAAGCAAGATGATTAAAAGGGGATGTAAACAATTGATAAAAGGTACTAGGGTGTCATGGGGTCATAGGAGATTCATGGGAATTGATCATACAAACATATTCTCAAATTATAAGCAAGCAATTATTGTTGTGATGGATCGAGTTGGTTTATATCTTACAATCTTAGGAAGGTTTAGGTCCCGGAGCCGAATCGATTAGATTGTACAACACCTACAAGTCGACTTAATCCTCCTTACTCAACTATATGCATGGTCTAATGAGACTCGAGTTGGTTTATGTCTTACAAGTCTCATTGAAAAGGTAAGTGATAGGTAAAAAATGCAAGGATTCATAGGCTCGCATTTCATCAAACATAACATGTGCATAAGTTTGTGGGAAATAATCTGTATACTTCCCTTAATATAGAAGGATTATAACGAATTTAACAGTGATGATCAATAGTCATAAACAAAATACATAAACAAAGTATAAAGGATTCAGAATTAACCTTCGGTCCTAGCAAAATTGGCCTAAGAACAATATCAAAATTGATATTCGCCTATCAGTTGCACCCAAGACGATATGAGATATGCCCTATTGATTGAGCTAGAATCGATCTAAAATTTTCTGTAAAATTTAGTTGTTTTGTGTTTTTTCTGATAAGAGACGAGGCTAGGTCAAGAAAAGGAATTAGGGTAGAATAATTCTCTCCCTTTCTTTCTTATACTGACCGAAAATTAGGAAGAATAAATCTCTCCTAATTTCGGCCCATCTGACCGAATAAGGAATATAATCTCCTTAATTTTGGTCTTTCCAAAAATATATAAAATGTGTTGAATTGTCATCTAGTGAGGATCGAACCCAAGACCTCTTGGTATGTGTACCCTTACTATTACCACTATGACACATTCATCTTGTTGATATTAAATATAACTGATTATATTTAATTACGAATTAACAGATTAATTCGTCCAAGCTAACATTACATACATTTAATTAGCTATAACTTATTATATTTAATTTACGAATTGACAGTTAATTCGTCTCAACTAATATTATTTAATTTTCATTAAATAATTATCTCATCAACACATTGACTAACTTTTTAGTCATTTTGGGCATCAATGTGATTATATTTCTATAACCACATTTCTCAAACACATCCTATAGGTGTGACCTTTAGGGACCAGTTGATCACCGCCATCTGTATGATAATAACGTCAAACTTTCTAGCAAGCCAACCGTTATTAGGTAAACGTTAATCAACTGATTAAATATACGAAGTATACTCTTGTGAACCTGTAAGAGATTTACAAATGTTATCACACTAATTTGTGGAGGACACAAGCTCCAACAAACTCCCACTTGTCCTCACAAGTGTATGTGCGATAACCGATTCTCATATCCTAAAATTTCTCCCACTCAATGTAAAACAATTTGCAAATCCGTATTCACAAAGGTCGTATTTTACAAGCGATCAATATCAAGAGTGGTTTCCCCGACTAGAGAGTAACTTAACTGATAAACAAATCAATATTCGAGCATGGCCATGCATTTCAGTTACAACTCCTCGAGTGGCCTTGAGAAAAAACTATACCTGATAAGGGTTGGATATTTTCCTCAACTCGAATCCTGCAGATGTAAGCACAGTATGAAATGACCCAGAAAAAATCTACTTAGCCTCCAGTTACGGCAGACCGTGAGAAAGAAACCAAAGTCACCCAAAAACTGCCTTAATCTCAAGAGACCGTCGATAGTCAAAAGAATCGACTCTAGGAACACAATGGATGTCCTATCCACGACCTGGCACCGAATGTTATTAAACATTTAGGATTCCATTACGTTGTCACAAAAAGTTGTCCTATGAGGTATCGTCATAATCTCGTATCTGTGATCGATCAGTCAACCGTTTGACTTATGGCTCGTTGAACCCACCATCAATCGACTGCACAATATAATAGCCGGAGTTATCAGCTCACATTGGCGATTACGGACCAAAATAAATATAATGTAATTCAGTTCACTTTGTGGCGTTCAATGTTGTCAGTACAATCCACATGAAAAACAAAATATCATATATAAAACGATGAAGTTATAAATAGTATATGAAAAAGATAATGTATCAAATCCATAATCAAGTACTACAACTCAGGAACATGTTTAATTCCCATGGAATTAACATGCCCTACATGCTTATCATAATTCAACGGTTTGGTGAGAGGATCTGCGATGTTATCATCCGTCACAATCTTGTCAATCACTATTTCTTCTTGCTCCATGTAATCACGGATCAGGTGATCTTTCCGAAGTACATGTCTAGATTTGTTGCTAGACTTTGGCTCCTTAGCCTGGAAGATGGCACCTCTATTGTCACAATAGATGGTGATCGGGTCATTCGAACTAGGAACTACCGAAAGCCCTTGTAAGAATTGACGCATCCATATCGCTTCCTTTCTTTGTCTCGAAGCGGCATAGTACTCGGATTGATAGTAGAATCTGCTACAACACTCTGTTTGGAACTCTTCCAGCTGACCGCAACACCATTAAGAGTGAAGACGAACCCGGACCGAGATTTTGAATCATCTCGATCCGTTTGGAAGCTAGCATCTGCAGAATCGGTTGCGCATAGCTTAGTATCGCCTCCATAAGTCAATACCCAATCCTTAGTCCTCCGTAGGTACTTGAGGATATTTTTGACTGCTATCCAGTGTGTTTCACTTGGAGTCTTTTGGTATCGACTCGTCATACTCAATGCATATACCACGTCTGGACGTGTGCATATCATGGCATACATGATCGATCCTATTGCAGATGCATAAGGAACACGACTCATGCGCTCAATCCCTTCAGGCGTCGTGGGTGACTGAGACTTGCTCAACTGCATCCTAGTCGTCATAGGAAGGTTCCCCTTCTTGGAGTTGGTCATGCTGAACCTCTCAAGAACCTTATCCAAATAAGACTCTTGACTAAGTGATAACGTCCGTCGTGATCTATCTCGGTAGATACGGATTCCCAAAATGCGCTGTGCCTCACCCAGATCTTTCATCTGGAAATGGTTCTTCAACCATTCTTTAACCGAAGATAGGAGAGGAATGTCATTCCCAATCAAGAGTATGTCATCGACATACAATATCAAGAATACAATCTTGCTCCCACTCGACTTGATATATAAGCATGGTTCTTCGACCGATCGAGTGAAACCATACTCTTTTATCACTTGGTCGAAACGATGATTCCAACTCCGAGAAGCTTGCTTAAGTCCATAAATGGAACGCTTAAGCTTGCATACTTTCTTAAGATGCTCAGGATCTATGAAACCTTCGGGTTGCACCATGTACAACTCTCCCTCCAAATAATCGTTTAAGAAGGCGGTTTTCACATCCATTTACCAAATCTCATAATCATGAAATGCGGCAATCGCTAAGATTATCCGAATGGAACGTAGCATGACTACAGGTGCAAAAATCTCATCATAATGCAATCCGTGCACTTGAGTGAAACCTTTTGCCACAAGTCGTGCCTTATAGGTATCTGGTTGCGCGTCTACAGAACGTTTTATTTTGTAAAGCCATTTGCCTTTGTAGAGGTTTTACCTTATTAGGTAAATCAACTAGATCCCATACGTTATTCTCATACATGGAGTCCATCTCGGATTGCATGGCTTCAAGCCATAGCTTTGAGTCGGAACAGGCCATAGCACCTTTATAGGTTGCGGGTTCATTACTTTCTAGAAGTAAACCTCATTCTCCTCGACCATACCAATGTATCTGTCCAGGAGGATGAGAGTCTCTACCCGACCTCCTAGGTTCCTCAGGAATATTAACCGTATCATCAGTTGGAGGAACCACTTCCTCCATCCGTTCCTCGGTCGTTGGTTCTGGAATCTCCGACAGCTCGAAGGTTCTATTACTCGTCTTGTTCTCGAGAAATTATTTCTCTAAGAACGTCGCACTAGCCGCAACAAAAACTCGATGTTCGGTAGGCGAATAGAAGTAATGACCAAATGTTCCTTTTGGATAACCTATAAAGTATGTCTTGACCGATCGCGGGCCGAGCTTATCCTCGTGTCTCCACTTGACATAAGCCTCGCAGCCCCAAACCCGAATAAAGGACAAGTTAGGGACCGTTCCCTTCCACATTTCATATGGAGTCTTGTCGTGACTTTAGACGGACTTCGGTTAAGTATAAGAGCGGTGACAAAGAGCATAACCCCATAATGAATCGACACTCTTGTGTGACTCATCATGGATCGAACCATATCAAGTAAGGTTCGATTTCTCCGTTCGGACACACCATTCAATTGAGGTGTTCGGTGGAGTTAAGCGCAAAACGATTCCACGATCTTTCGGTGTTGATCAAACTCATTTGAAAGATATTCGCCACCCCGATCTGAACGGAGTGCTTTAACCTTTCTACCCAGTTGGTTCTGTACCCTATTCTGGTATTCCTTGAATTTCTTAAAGGACTCTCTTTTATGCTTCATTAAGTAGACATATCCGTATCTACTTAAATCGTCCGTGAAAGTGATAAAATGTCTATAGCCATCTCTAGCGGTAATTGACATAGGTCCACATACGTCCGTATGTATGAGTCCTAATAGGTCACTAGCGCGCATTCCAACACCTTTGAAGGAAATTCGAGTCATCTTGCCAATGAGACATGATTCACACGTGCCATATGTAGAAAAATCGAACGCGGGAATAGTCCCATTATCGACGAGTTTCTTCACGCGTTTCTCGTTTATGTGTCCCATTCGACAATGCCATAGATAGGTTTGATCTTTGTCACCAACCTTTAATTTCTTATTATTCATGTGTAATACTTCCGTGGTTTGGTCTAAGATATATATTCCATTCATGGAAACTGCTTTGCCATAAATCATTTCATTAAAATAGAAATTACAGCTATTATCCTTTATTGAAAATGCAAAACCGTCTTTAGCAAGTACGGAAACAGAAATAATGTTCTTAGATAAACTGGGTACATAGTAATGATTATTTAAAGATAACTCAAAACCACTAGGGAGTTGGATTACATATGTCCCCTTCGAGGCAAAGAAAGCAACTCGTGCTCCATTCCCGACTCGCAGTCCACATCACCTTTTTCGAGAGGTATGATGTTCTTTAGGCCCCGCAAATGATTACCTGAGATGAGAACCACAACCAATTATCTAGTACCCAAGTTCCGAAACTTGCATGGTTAATCTCAATCATATGAATATAAGATGACATACCAACAGGAACGACGCGGCCTGCCTTGATGTCCTCACGGTAGACGGGACAGTTCCTCCTCCAATGTCCAGTCTTGTGACAATGGTGACACTCTATGTCACCGCCCTTGCTCTTTGCCTTGCCCTGTGAGCCACTAGTCTCACCAGGCGCACTCTTACCGTTTCCTGGCTTTTTAAACTTTGGCTTACCTACAGCTAGGTCGCCATTCGCCTTGCCCTTACCCTTACTTTTATTGGAAATCGTGAGAACATCCTGCTTCATGCTCCAACTCAATTTCAAATCCTTCTCGGTCTGTACGAGAAGGGAGTGTAGCTCATGAGTACTCTTTTTCAAGTCATTCATGTAGTAGTTCGACCTGAAAAGGGCAAAACCATCATGAAGAGAATGAAGCATTCAGTCAATGACAATGCTCTCACTGATTTTGCAATTAAGTGTCTCCAACTTCTCGACATTCTCAATCATGTGAAGAATGTGTGGGCTAACCGGTTGGCCCTTTTGGAGTTTCGCATCAAAGAAGCGACAGGTATGCTCATATGTAACGATCCTCGGTGCTTTTGAGAATTCGTTAGTGAGCATGGTGAAAATCTTGTTTGCACCCTGGGCAATGAAGCGTCTCTGCAAATTGGTTTCCATTGCAAATATGAGTACGTTCTTTATCGCACCCGCTTCCATAGCGAAGTCATTATAAGCATCAATATCATTGATTCTTGCATTTGGGCCTGGGTTTGGCGGTATTGGTTCAGTTAAGTACTTGAGCTTACCGTCAGCAATGGCAGCATTCCGTAGTGCCGCCTCCCAGTCCGCAAAGTTGGACCCGTCATTTTTCAGACGTGTGAACTGATTCATTTGGTCCATAAAGATTTTAAGCCAGGACTCGCGTCCAAGTGTGACACTCGGCATTGGGATTTCGTTATTTCCAGCCATTTGTTGTAACAGTATTATCAAAATAAATGTGTTCTACACTGCGAGAAGAAGAATAAAAATAATAAGCATGTGCATCGTTTGTATTTTAAGTCTAATGAACTACTGTCATAACGCGAAGGCTCAAAACATTTATACAATTGACCAATGATCTCAAGACTCAATTCTCTGTAAATTGATAAGCTAACCTTTTAGCTAATTCTACCGTTAGAATTCTTGGTCGATAAATTTCTGTAAATTCTATCTTTAGTCCATCATAATCACGAGAAACTCTTCGGACTATGATGTTGAGGTAAACTAAATCAACACAACTACTTACCCAACGTAGAAGGGGTCATATTAGGCCTACCGACGAAGAAGGGATTCATAGATGTTTGCCCTTATAAAGACTAATCTCAATTTCCGTTTTAGAGGAAGATCCCATCAACTTTATTTTAATTCATTTTAAGTGAACTATAATCTAGCATGCGAGAATGAATAAACTAAGGTGATGGCTTAAAGACTGTGACATTTGCATGTCCATGAAAACTAACATACAACCTATATGAGTCAATTTTCATGCATTTTAGTAGTAGTAGGTGGTTTGGTTTTAGGCGGAATATGATGCAAAAACTAACATGTGAATGATAAGCAATAAGAATGAAAACGTAAAAACAGTAAAAGTCCTAGTGTGCCCTATCCTATCAAAATGAACAATAAATACAAGTTTGGAATCCTCCTTGGACCCGAGAAGCTTGTCTTGATGTTCCATCTTGATCCATGTAGCGGGAGTGAGCTCCAATCTCCATCTTTAGTCTTCTTTTGAAAATTACAATAAATAAAATTTACATAATAAACCTATTTATTACATTCTAATTTCAAAACCCAAAAACTAAAGGAAAAATAAAGGAGATTCGAGATCTCATAATTACATTAAAAAAATCATGTTTCCTTCATTACGAAAACATAATTTGACTAAGGCCACACTAAGTATTACAATTTACAACCGATTGCAAAATTAAATACGTAAATAAAAATTCATTCAATCGATTCATTCAGCAAAATTAAAAGCATCAACTAAAAATAAATTAAACATACATGACACAATTCCTTAATAATGTTGATTAATTTATCCAAACCACCTATTTAAATTAAATTAAGTGACAATTCCGCAATTAATCACATTCATTTCATTCTTAATCCATATTAAACTTGTAATATGAATTCTATCCGTCAAAATTTTAAACTGCTTTAAAAATAACTCGGTATCTTTAAATTGTGAACTGTTTCACAATATCTAATTGGCCAAAAACAAAACAAAACAAAATCCCCTTTTTTATTTGGTCTCGGCTGGAAAAATAAACAACAAAATTTTTTTTTTTTTTTTTAAATTCCAGCTGCTCTCGGCTGAAAATAAAAACGGCCCCTTTTGTTTTTTTTTGGCAATTAGGCAAAACAAAAGAAAAAAAACTTTCCAAATTTTTTTTCTTTCGGCAATCCAAGGAAAAAAACAAAAAAACAGAAAACGTATTTTTTTTTTTAATCCCAAGGCAAAACCCTAAAAAAAAATTAAGCCGTCTATTTTTTTTTCTTTGCGGCAGTAAGCCCTAGATCAAAAACGATGAAGAAAAGTTTACAGTTGCTATTTAGAACATGATTTAGCAAATAAATTAATGAACATGATTAATCTTATATGCTAAAACTACATAGCAAAAACAAGTTCTTGAATCATCGTCATGACTATCCCATATACAATTCAATTTAATCCGAATTAAATCAAGGTATCTACAAATTCATTTTATTATCATCTTAACTGTTAAAAAAATAATTTGTATGAATCATATGGAAATTAAATCATCAACAATAAGAGGGAAAACCGAAAAAAAACAGACGGTAAAAAAAATTTACCTCACGGCCAAAAAAAAAATTTACAGCCGAAATTTTTTTTTTTTTTTTCTCTTTTCGAAATTCCTTATGTTGTTTACATACACTTTTATGAAAATCATCAAGATTAAAATTTGTGGCCTAGTGCTCTGATACCACTTGTGGGAAATAATCTGTATACTTCCCTTAATATAGAAGGATTATAACGAATTTAACAGTGATGATCAATAATCATAAACAAAATACATAAAAAAAGTATAAAGGATTCAGAATTAACCTTCGGTCCTAGCAAAATTGGCCTAAGAACAATATCAAAATTGATATTCGCCTATCAGTTGCACCCAAGACGATATGAGATATGCCGTATTGATTGTGCTAGAATCGATCTAAAATTTTCTGTAAAATTTAGTTGTTTTGTGTTTTTTCTGATGAGAGAGGAGGCTAGGTCAAGAAAAGGAATTAGGGTAGAATAATTCTCTCCCTTTCTTTCTTATACTGACCGAAAATTAGGAAGAATAAATCTCTCCTAATTTCGGCCCATCTGACCGAATAAGGAATATAATCTCCTTAATTTTGGTCTTTCTAAAAATATATAAAATGTGTTGAATTGTCATCTAGTGAGGATCGAACCCAAGACCTCTTAGTATGTGTACCCTCACTATTGCCACTATGACACATTCATCTTGTTGATATTAAATATAACTGATTATATTTAATTACGAATTAACAGAATAATTCGTCCAAGCTAACATTACATACATTTAATTAGATATAACTTATTATATTTAATTTACGAATTGACAGTTAATTCGTCTCAACTAATATTATTTAATTTTCATTAAATAATTATCTCATCAACACATTGACTAACGTTTTAGTCATTTTGGGCATCAATGTGATTATATTTCTATAACCACATTTCTCAAACACATCCTATAGGTGTGACCTTTAGGGACCAGTTGATCACCGCCATCTGTATGATAATAACGTCAAAATTTCTAGCAAGCCAACCGTTATTAGGTAAACGTTAATCAACTGATTAAATATACGAAGTATACCCTTGTGAACCTGTAAGAGATTTACAAATGTTATCACACTAATTTGTGGAGGACACAAGCTCCAACAAAGTTGAGATCACAACAAGCAAGCAAATAAACTATGAAAACATATTAAATTAAGCATGAATCATTCCCCATGTTGGTTTCCCCTAATTACCCATTAACCCTAGTTAAGGAAACTACTCACTCATTATCAAGTTTAGCATGTTAACAAGGTTGTCAATCACATTAACAAAGCAAGACATGATGAATAAATGAAGATGATTAACAATAATTAAAAAGGGATTAAGAGAATTATACCTACTAATGATTCCAATAATAAAGCAAAGAATAATACAAGTACTTGATGATTGATTGGAAGGTTGTCAATCTCCCAATAATAACCCAAATAATCTTCAATTACTCAAAATAAAAGATAAACAAAAGAGAGATTAAAGGAATGAGATTTGTTTTAAGACTTGATTAAAAGTTGATTACAAGATTAAGAAGAGATTAGAATGATATAAACTACACTAGAGATTGATAAGAAGAACATGATTATCTAATTAGACTAATGGGGTATTTATAGTGGGGATTATGTACACAAATTAGGGTTTACTAAGGGCTTAAATGACGATTAAGTCCTTGAGGAATCGCTCCTCTCAGAAAATATGTGAGTCTCCTTTTTGCCGGTTTTTCCGAGATATGCGCATCCTTCATAGAACAAGGAGAAAATGGAAAATTGTTGTAGCACAATCCGAGCGTCCAAGGCACGGGACGAGCGGATTGTGGCCTTGTTGGACGAGCGGATTGTCTGGCTGGACGGGCGGATTGTGACGTTTTTGGACGGGCGTCCCTCTGGCAAAGACGCTCGGATTCCTGGTCTTGGACGGGCGTCCCGAGGGCAATCCGCTCGGATTCTGGGTCAGCCTCTTCCTTTCTTCTTTTCTTCCTCCTTCTTCCAATAATCCTCGGGGATCTTGTCGGAGATGCAAGGATCTTTTCTCATCATTGCCCAACTACTATAATATGTACAAAGGCCTTCTAGTCTTGTCTTCTCTTTGATGCTTGGTCATTGAATTCAATCAATTTAGCTCTATTTTGCCATGAAAATGCAAGGTTTGCACTCCTTTCCTACCAAGGGAACAAAACCTCAAAGAATATGCAAAACAAAGGACTAAAGACAATAAATGACCTAAATATGCACTAAAAAGCATGGGAACAAGGTTAATTCGGAGACAAAATATGCTCAAATAATGGTTACATCAAATATTCCCAAACCGAAGCTTTGCTCGTCCCGAGTAAAGAGGTGACAAAGACTAGGATCGTTATTTAAACTAACCTAATAGCATAGCCGATATGAGACAATTAGCGGGTCTCACTCCGCCCCTTCAACTCACAACAAGACAACCATGAGGTAGGATGCCTTCTTGCAAGGCAAGGTGGGTCTTGCCAAAATGGCGACACATCCAATCATTAAATCACACAAAATCAAGTAATGGATGCATCTACAAAAGAATAGCCACTTTCCTCATCTAAGTGGAGGAAATTATCTACAAGGGAAGCAATCTAAGAGTACACATTCCATCATAGATACGGTTTCTTCAAACTACTAAGCCTAGAAGGATACCAATAAATCACCTCCAAGTTGTGTCAAGCTAGGGTACCTTTGTCCTCAATCATTAAATGCTTTCGTCAAGAGTAGACTCCCTATAGTGTTAGAAACACTAGAGGATCGCGGAATTCGCCTTCTTGCCTAGAGAAGAAGAAGGGTCGTCCCCTCTCTACCATGCACAAAAGTGGAACGATGGAAAAGGGATCAATAATATTTTGAGTTTTATTTGGGAGTTTGCTTTTGTTGTTGTTTTTCCCCCCAATTTCTTGTGGCATTTGACATTTGAGAACACTTTCTTGCCATTTCTTTGATGTTTGGCATTTTCAACACTTGACAATTTTTCAACTTTTTGCATTTTCTTTTGAACATTTTCAAAGTCACCCCATTTGTAGGGAGGGTGCTTATATTTGAAGCTTTAGGAGTTTATTTTTGCTCCTCTTTTCATTTGATGCAATTTGTGCAAACTTTTTTCACTTTTCATTTCATTTATTGAACTCAAATTTTGAACAATTTCTTTTTGTACCCATTCCCTTTGATGACAAAAATGTATGGTAGAACATGGATGGATGATGGTTGCATGGTTTCAAGGGTCACCTTGGAATAAACGGTAGCCAAGGAGTTATCACACCACAAGGTACTCTTGACTAGGCCTTAATCCATGGGTCAAAGGATAGTAGCATGACACATCCTAGGGTGTTTTACAAGTATTCTAACAAGCAAAGTCTTAAGAAGAAAAAGCATCTACTAGGGCCTATATACACTTGTCAAGCTTCCCAAGTAGACGGTTTCACAAAAAAATTTTAACATGCAAACTACATGCCATGATGCAACTAACATTTATACATCCTAATGCATATGATTCTACCAACTAATATGCCAAATAATCTAAATGCAAGTCCTAAATTCACATTGTTTATACCGCATCAATCAAAATAAAGCCACATAGTCATTAACATAAAGAGGAAAAAGGAGATTGGAAAGATCATACCATGTGGTCTTCAATATCCTCATGTCTCGGATGTGGCATAGTCGATCAATGTGAACAAGGATAGACAAACATAATATATACAAGACTACACTACAAAAGAAAAAAATGGTGACAAAAATACGTAGCCTGGGAGCAAAGAAGTTATCTTATGCAGGAAGAGTGGTTCTAATAAACTCAGTACTTAACACTCTTTACAATTATTGGGCTGCCATGTTCATTATCCCAAAGAGTGTGATCAAAAGAGTAGAGGCTATCTGCAGGAATTTTTTATGGAGTAGCTCATCTGAGTACCACAGGGTTCCTTTGGTTGGCTGGGATAGAGTAACATTGCCAAAGGAAGAAGGAGGTCTAAGAATTAAAAAAGCAGAGCTGTGGAATGTTGCATCAGTGGGGAAATTGGTGAACTGGTTATATATAAAGCCTGATAGGCTTTGGATCAAATGGGTGGCTAATGTGTACTTAAAGGGAGCTGAATGGCATGATTATACTCCTGGAAATGACACCCCCTGGATCTGGAAGAGCATCTGCAAGGTGAAGGAAAGGATTAAAAGTGGCTTTCATGATAATCTTTGGGTCTCTTCGACCAAAGGATACTCTATCAGTAATGGATATGAATGGTTGATGGGTCAGCATCCCAAAACTGCCTGGTCTACTCTTGTTTGGAATAATTGGAACATCCCAAAACATTCTATAGTTGCTTGGATGATTATGCAAGATGGACTAAATTTGAGAACCAAGCTACATGCTATTGGTTTGTGCCCTGATGATGAATGCATTTTATGTGGGGAACAGCCTGAGACTAGTGATCATCTCTTCTCAGAGTGCAGGTTCACTAGTAAGGTTAAGGATAGAATTGCAGAATGGATAGGTAAGCCAATGCCTGATCCCAATGCATTACTAGCTGCAAACAGGAACAGACTGCAATGGAAGGCCTCTGCGTGTGTTCAAGTAGCATTTTGGTATACCATTTGGTTTCAGAGAAACAGTACGAGACATCAGTTGTGTGTTCAGAGACCTGACATTGTAGCACAGCAACTGAAGCAGCTTATTCAGAGGAGAGTTCGTAGCAAAATGGCTAATCTAGGAAGCAATGGTGCCATTGATTGGCAGGCAAGCATAGGATTTATATGTTAGAATGTCTTAGCTGAGATTCGAACATTGTCCTTGTATGTATGACTGTTTTTTGATATATTAATATACTCACATTTCACCTAAAAAAAAAAAGACTACACTACAAAAGAAATGAACTTGTTTTTGGATTTTTAATTTTTCAATATTTTTGGACTTTTCCGAAATTTTTTGATTTTTTTGGATTTTTGAATAAAAGTCAAGTTAGAATTTCCCATCCCCATAATAGTATGGGCATTGTCCTCAATGGCCAATATGATAGGAAATTATGCAAGTATGATGCATGATTTCTAAACTAAATGTAAGCTATACTAAGCTACACTACATGATGCATGGGTTTTTGTTATGGCAGAGAGTGTAATTTAGATTACCTCCCGTTGCGTATGCATGTACTTCCCCAAACCAAAATAGACATTATTTCTAATGTCTTAAATTTCGGGGTAGTTCATGCACACGAAATGTAATGCATGAAACTATAAATTGTCATTTTGGATTTTTCATGTGGGAACAATAAAAAGAACACCTCAATGGGGCCAAGGTGTTAGTCCTCCGTGTTGCTAGGACTCTCAAGACTATGATCCTGATAAAATAAAAGGTAAAAGAAGTAGACAAACCTCAAGAGTGTAGGAGCCTCCAAAATTTGCTAATCCTCCATCATATCGTCATTGTCATCATTTTCCTCCATAGATGTGGAATCATCTCCACTCCCATGTTCACTTCCTTGATCTTGCTCCATTTCTTCATCATCTTCATTAGCCTCTTCTTCTTCATCTACCTCTTCATCAACACCCTCATCATCAACAACCCCATCATCGACATTCTCATCTTCACCCGGTCTTTCACCACTAGATGTGCTCGGAAAGAAAACTTCCCTATCCGCCCAATTAGGCAAAGGACATGATGGATCAAGTAGTCCTTGCCTAGATAAATGAAGGAGGGGTGGATATTGGGCCAAGTATGCATCTACTCGATCATTATAAGCTTGTTTGTGCATTTCTCTCATGAGTAGAGTCATGTAATCATTTCCTACTTCAACATCTTTGGGTTTGAACTCTTGATATTTGAATGGGTAGGGTGGTGTGACAATGGAGGAGGAGGGCTCTTCAATCTCGTCCCTTTGTTGACGGATGATGTACTCGGCTTCCTTGGAGAGTGGAAGAAGGTAGTTTGTTCGGTGAACACTCAATCGGCAAATCTTTGAAGGCAAAGTGAAGGATCTAGCATCATTGGTTAGCCATCCATAGTTGGTGTCAAGAGAATCATGCTTGACCTACTTATACTTGTTAATCATGGTGTCCATAGCAATGAGATGGCCCCCTTTGATCGCCACATAGGTGTTATCTTTGTTGAAATTTGGGTCAAAGTGCTTGGCCAAGAGAGTAACTAGACCTCCATTTACAATATGAGCGGTGCCTTCCTTACCACAATCGACATTAAGCCATCTTTCCATCAAAAGTCTTAGAGCATTGTATGTCTTAGTGAATTCCCTTCCTATATTCAAGGCCGACTCAAGTAGAACACAATCGAGCTTGGTAAAATGATTAGTGCCTTTTCTTGCTATTATAGTATTCCCGATGACCTTGTGCCACACTCTAATGCCCGGATGGTGGACTAATAGAGCACGACAAGCATGAAAGCTCACAAATTTCTTCCCGGAAATTGCCTCCCAAAGAGGAGCGGGGTCATACTTTTCGGGCATCTTGTGATAATATGGTGTATCACTAAGGTCTAATATCTTACTCAAAACATCAAAGGTGATGCGCCTATTCACATTTGCAAGACGAAACTCGATGTATTCTCTAGTCTCTACCTTAGTCACTTTCAATGAACTTATGAATTCCAAGGTAAGAGAGGGGTATGTCAATTCTCTCATGGTAAACAATTTACCCAATCCCATGGCTTTAAAGAAAGCTTTTGTTTGTTCAAGGACACCCAATTTATTCAAGGCATCTTCACAAATGAATTTGGTGGACAAAATGGCTTTCTTAGCATACTTGGCAAATGTATCCCTATGGGAGTCGGAAATGAAAATTACCTCCGGATAGTTAGATAATTGAGCGATTTCCGGAGTTGTTGATGTTGTAGCTTCCAAGGGAGGATCTTGTTGTTGTTGAACTTCCAAGTTTGCATTAGAAACCACCATAGCCATAGAAGCTTTCTTTGCTTGAAAAGTTTGTTGCCTTTTTGAAAGTGTCTTTGCTTTGAGTGCCTTTGTTGCTCCTTTCGTTCCTGCCATTGTTGATTACACCAAGAAAAGATTGAAAATCTTCAATTTCTAATTATGCCCAAATCGATTTAAGATGAAAGAATTTTGCTTTGTATTTCAAAAATCGACTCAAAGGTTGAAGATTTTGGTGCTTGAATCAATTGATTTTGTAAAAGGAGTGATTAATTGTTATTGTAAGGAAGTTTGAATTTGATTTTGTGGAATTTGGTTGAAAAAATCTTGTTTTTGGTGATGGAGAGGATGAGGGTTTTGGGGTTTTGGGGATTATGGGTAGTGTTTGAATGTTTGAATGAATGAAATGAATGTGGGAAGGGGTTTTAAAACACCCGAAAAATTCAAAACAGCAGGGGAAAGACGAGCGGATTCCCGTCGGGACGCTCGGATTCTGCTCAAATGGGCTTCAGGAAAACTCGCCACAAGACGAGCGTCTTTCAGAGAAGACGAGCGGATTCTGCAATGTAGGACGAGCGGCTTTCCTCAAAGACGAGCGGATTCTGTTACAGGAAATTTGCTTAATGTGCACTGGCAAAAAGACGAGCGTCTTTCTACAAAGACGAGCGGCCAGTTTCAGACGAGCGTCTTCTCAGCTGGGACGCTCGGATTCTCTTACAGATCAAAACTTTTGATTTTTGCAGCTCAAAAAGACTAACGGATTCCTCCTTGGATGCTCGGATTCCTATAAGACGAGTGGATTACCCATAAGCCGCTCGGATTCCTCCTGGTCTACCCGGATTCAGGTCCATCCGTGCACTTGCATAACCCGTGTCATTTTCATTTTTCAAATCCCGTGTTCTTCACTGTAGGGGCACTACAAAGGCATGAATAGCCTAGACAATTGCTATCCTCACACTAGGTTAAAGCACTACACATCAATAAAATCATTAGTCCCTCCCTCACTTATCTAAAAAATGATGAATATCTTGATCAAGGCACAAAAATCCAAAAATGACAAAAATGCAATGTAAGAATTAAAATGCAAGTTAGGGAGTGAGAATATTTACAAATGGAGGTTTGGAAAAGACTCCACCAAACTCTCATCCTTAGTGAGATGTTATGGGGGCATGGCCAAGGTGTTATTGATGTTACTCAACACCTTGAAGAAGTAGTCAAAAGCTTGTTCATTATCATGATAAAGATCCTCAATAGATCTTTGCACTGGTTGTCCTTCATGTTGGTCTTGATCGATAGCATTATCAATATAGGGATTGAAAATCCCCTCAAATTCATCGTCCCAAAGACCGCAAACTTCGTCTACTTGGTCAATAAAGATCTCTTGAGTTGATAGAGACAACTCTCCCACTTTCTTGTTTTGGCCAACAAGGCCATCTTCTTCATTGCTTGACTTTGGTGAGCTTTTCAAGCTCTCTTTGTTACAATTCCCTTCCTCTTTTGATGGAGCATCGTCAATTTTCTTCTTCCATTGAAATTCCGACTTCTTCCTCTCATCCTTCCGACTATAATGATCAACCATAAAACATGGTTCATGCAAACGGGGAGCTCTCATGGTTTTGTCAAGATTGAAAGTTATGCTCTCATCTCCCACCTCTAGAGTGAGCTCTCCATGCTTCACATCTATCACCGCATCCGCGGTGTGCAAGAAAGGTCTACCTAGAATGATTGGAATATTGGAGTCTTCTTCCATGTCAACAATGACAAAGTCCACCGGGATGAAAAATTTCCCAACTCTTACGGGAACATCTTCCCATATCCCTAATGGTGTCTTCGTCGATCTATCGGCCATTTGAAGTGTGATGTTGGTACATTTAAGCTCTCCTATCCCTAACCTTTTACTTACCGAATACGGCATAACACTCACACTAGCCCCTAGATCACATAGGGCTTTGTTGATCGTTGTGTCGCCAATGGTACACGGTATTGAGAAGCTTCCAGGATCCTTAAGTTTCGGAGGTGAACTCCCTTGAAGAATTGCACTACTCACCTTAGTGAAGGCGATGGTTTCAAGCTTCCGGATCGACTTCTTTTTCGTAAGGATGTCCTTCATGTACTTCGCATAGGCCGACACGTGATTGATTAATTCCGTAAAAGGAATCGAGACTTCCAAATTCTTCACAATTTCCATAAATTTTCCAAGTTGGTCATCAAATTTGGGCTTAGCTTTACGACTTGGAAAAGGAAGTCTAATCACAATGGGTTCCTTCTCCTTGGTCTTGTCTTCACTTTTCTTTGAAGCTTCTTCTTGAATGAGGGGTTCTTTTTCCTTGGAGCTTTGCACAACTCCATCTTTGTCACTAGCTTCCACAACTTCATCCTCAACTTTCTTCTTTGGTGCTTCATATCTCGTACCACTCCTCAAGTGGATGGCACTAACCGTTTCATGTCTCGGGGGATTACTTTGAGGTGGTAATTGCCCCTTTTGTCTTTGTGAGCTTGAAGATGCTAGTTGAGTCAATTTGGTTTCCAACATTTTGGTGTGGGCTAGGATGTTGTTGATGGTGATTTCCTTTGCTTGACTATCCTTTTGCATTTGAGTGAAAAACTCTTGTTGATTCTTTTGCATTTGGAGGACCGCTTTTTGAACATCAAAACCTTGGTCATTTTGTTGATTGTATGGAGTTTGATTTTGGTAACCTCTGTTTTGGTTGTAAAAGGGTATTTGATTTTGGTTTCTCATGGGAGGTGGGGTGTATGTTGGTTGAGGGTTTTGAACATTTTGGCTTTTGTATGAGAGATTTGGGTGGAATTTGGTGTTTTCATTGTAATAATTTGAATAAGGGGTACCACTCTTGTATGCTTGAAAAGCATTCACTTGTTCATTTGTTCCCCTACATTCACTTTGGTCATGTCCCAAAGTTCCACAATTCTCACATATCCCACTTGGGATTGATGAAGATGTCGTCATGGCATTAACATGATGCTTTGGTGATTTTAAGGCTTCTTCAAGTCTAGCCATAGCTTTCTCGAACTTCAAGTTGATGGTATCAATGTGAGCACTAAGTTGAGCACCCAATTTAGTAATAGAGTCCACTTCATGCTTTCCTCCTCTAGTAGCCTTGCGAGGTCTGTTATATTGTGAATTATGGACCGTCATTTCCTCAATCTTGTTTCAAGTTTGATTGTCGTCAACTTCGGTGAACATACCATTTGATCCCATGTTGAGAATGTTTCTTGAGTCTTCATAAAGACCATTCCAAAATTGTTGAACCAAGAATCACTCGCTAAGTCCATGATGAGGACATGAGCGACAAATTCCCTTGAACCGCTCCCAAGCTTCATAAAAAGATTCTTCATCTCTTTGCTTAAAGCCCGTAATTTGAGCTCTTAGCATGTTAGTCTTTTCCGGTGGGTAGAACTTTTTGTAGAAAGTTAGAGCCAATTTCTTCCAAGAGTCAATTCCGAGAGTAGCTTTATCAAGACTCTTCAACCATTGTTTTGCGGTGCCAATTAGAGAAAAAGGAAATAAGACCCATCGAATTTGGTCTTGAGTTACACCGGTTTGTGAAATCGCATCACAATAGTCACAAAAAGTTTCCATGTGAGAGTGAGGGTCTTCACTAGGCATCCCCCCAAATTGGCTTCTTTCGACTAATTGGATAAATGCGGATTTGGCAATAAAATTTCTGGTTAAGTGTTGTGGTGTGGGAGTACCATTGGATAGGTTCTCCTCGGTTGGTACGGAATGTGATGAAAATTTAGGCATTGTGGGTTGATTTTGTGTTGGGTTCTCCTTACCTTCTCTTGCAAAAGGGTTGATGAACTCAATAGTGTTTGGTTGAATATCTACAACCTCACCAACACCTCTCAAAGTACCTCTAGCAAGTCTTCTATTGTTTGTCAAAGTCCTTTCAATTTCGTGATCAAAGGGTAACAAGTTACCTTGTGATCTTCTAGACATGCAAAATTTCAAACAACATGAAAACAATTAGAATAAACCTTGAGGAGTTTTACTTCCCCAAGGCAAAGAAAGACACAACTAATAACAATCTAAGAAAATCTAAATCAAGTTAACACCGTCCCCGGCAACGGCGCCATTTTTGGTCGTGGTGGCTTTGAGGTTTAGTTTTCGGTTACTTGTCGCTAAGAGCACCTAGACCAAAACAATACTTATAACTTCACAAACAACTCTACTATTAGTAAAGAGGCAAGTAAAGGTCGGATCCCAAGGGACGGGTATTGAAGTAAGATATTCAATTGTAAGTAGCGGTGTCTAGGGGTGTCACAATTTGGGGTTTGAAGTAGAAGATCACTAAACTAAATAACAATAAAAGTAAACAAGCAAGATGATTAAAAGGGGATGTAAACAATTGATAAAAGGTACTAGGGTGTCATGGGGTCATAGGAGATTCATGGGAATTGATCATACAAACATATTCTCAAATTATAAGCAAGCAATTATTGTTGTGATGGATCGAGTTGGTTTATATCTTACAATCTTAGGGAGGTTTGGGTCCCGGAGCCGAATCGATTAGATTGTACAACACCTACAAGTCGACTTAATCCTCCCTACTCAACTATATGCATGGTCTAATGAGACTCGAGTTGGTTTATGTCTTACAAGTCTCATTGAAAAGGTAAGTGATGAGTAAAAAATGCAAGGATTCATAGGCTCGCATTTCATCAAACATAACATGTGCATAAGTTGAGATCACAACAAGCAAGCAAATAAACTATGAAAACATATTAAATTAAGCATGAATCATTCCCCATGTTGGTTTCCCCTAATTACCCATTAACCTTAGTTAAGCAAACTACTCACTCATTATCAAGTTTAGCATGTTAACAAGGTTGTCAATCACATTAACAAAGCAAGACATGATGAATAAATGAAGATGATTAACAATAATTAAAAAGGGATTAAGAGAATTATACCTACTAATGATTCCAATAATAAAGCAAAGAATAATACAAGTACTTGATGATTGATTGGAAGGTTGTCAATCTCCCAATAATAACCCAAATAATCTTCAATTACTCAAAATAAAAGATAACAAAAGAGAGATTAAAGGAATGAGATTTGTATTAAGACTTGATTAAAAGTTGATTACAAGATTAAGAAGAGATTAGAATGATATAAACTACACTAGAGATTGATAAGAAGAACATGATTATCTAATTAGACTAATGGGGTATTTATAGTGGGGATTATGTACACAAATTAGGGTTTACTAAGGGCTTAAATGACGATTAAGTCCTTGAGGAATCGCTCCTCTCAGAAAATATGTGAGTCTCCTTTTTGCCGGTTTTTCCGAGATATGCGCATCCTTCATAGAACAAGGAGAAAATGGAAAATTGCTGTAGCACAATCCGAGCGTCCAAGGCACGGGACGAGCGGATTGTGGCCTTGTTGGACGAGCGGATTATCTGTCTGGACGGGCGGATTGTGGCGTTTTTGGACGGGCGTCCCTCTGGCAAAGACGCTCGGATTCCTGGTCTTGGACGGGCGTCCCGAGGGCAATCCGCTCGGATTCTGGGTCAGCCTCTTCCTTTCTTCTTTTCTTCCTCCTTCTTCCAATAATCTTCGGGGATCTTGTCGGAGATGCAAGGATCTTTTCTCATCATTGCCCAACTACTATAATATGTACAAAGGCCTTCTAGTCTTGTCTTCTCTTTGATGCTTGGTCATTGAATTCAATCAATTTAGCTCTATTTTGCCATGAAAATGCTAGGTTTGCACTCCTTTCCTACCAAGGGAACAAAACCTCAAAGAATATGCAAAACAAAGGACTAAAGACAATAAATGACCTAAATATGCACTAAAAAGCATGGGAACAAGGTTAATTCGGAGACAAAATATGCTCAAATAATGGTTACATCAGCGACCCTTCTGAAAAATTTGGCAAGCCAGGATCAAATACCTATTTACAATGTAGCGCTCTTCATATTACTGAACCCTAATCTGAAAAAAACATGAGCAGACGTAATGGGAATTGTGCTGTTTGTTGAGGACAAGCCACTTCAGGCCATTATTGGAAAGGGTCGTACAATCAACGTTGCTGAAATTATTGTCATGGGTCTGGTAACATGAGCCATGCGCGATACGTCTGCCAAGATCTTTCGAAACTGGCAGACGCTCTTACAAGCCTAGGCTATCCTATAGAAGCTCTCTTACCCGTTCATTGTACACAGACTTCGCATTTCCTTGGAGTTGTGAGCATAGAATTTGGGTCAAGCAATGCCTCATGCAAAGCAGCTTTCAAGTTGCAGGAGAAATTTGAAGCTTATGGCCATAGTCGTAATGAATGGTTTGGCGCATACAAACCCGAACAAGGGCCTTATCTCTGGGTCGCTTCAAAGCTCGATGCACAATACTTCCCCTATAATCCGGCGTATACAAAAGTGCCATATGCATTGAAACACGCAGATAGAACACTTGCTGCTGCTGAAGATGTATGCGACTACAGCCATGTCAATATCGCCTTGTGCGCACTACCTAGATCAAATTGGCTTTATAATTAAACAAAGCATTGTATGGCCAATTCCAATATGCAGTTTCAAAGAAAAATTTTATTTGCTGATGTTCGTCTTAAATTATGTACAATTGTCTATTAAATGGTTATCAATTATATGCCAAATTAGTTTACCAAATTTGACATCTAGTAACTTTTTGCAGCACAAACGACTAAACAAATTTTTGAATCAAAATTATGGCAAACCTATATAAAAATTGATGCAAAATAGAAAATACGTAGCACGCGAACATAAAGTGACGGATAATATATCTTGCATAATGGCAGTAAATCAGAAAATCAAACATCAAATGAAATGGCTACATCCAAATTACAGTGACAGGCGATGACAAATTCAGAGAATAAGGACAAATGGAAAAAAACTTCAAAATCCGAAGCTTCATTTAGATTATGTTACGAGATATATTTGATACGGTTTTGATCTTCGTATATTTTGTATATCTTGTTGATATGGTTAGTTACCATATCTCGTTTATCTTGTCTATATTGCGTCGGTAGAAAATATAGGGTTTCGGGTCTATTGTAATCTATATATACGTTGTCATGTAATTCGTCTGAAATATACACAGTAATACAAAATACACAAAAATTCCCCAATTCATATTCTGTCATTCAATTTAACATGGTAATTCGTCTAGCATCTTATGAGCAATTTCGAAGACGATATTCCAGAAGTTGTTGAACAAACTCACGCAGCAGATTCTCATCCTGGGGCTGACGCGGTTTCTGAAGAAAATCCTCACGCAGATTTCGATTTTGAATCTGACGATATGACGAAAGGTGGAAAATTAAGTCCGTATTTCCTTTCAACCTCAGACAAATCTGGAGATAAGTTGATTTTCGTGGAGTTGAAGGGAGACAATTACGATGAATGGTCGGTAAAGATGCGGGGTGCCCTGCGTTCAAAGAAAAAGACAGGTTTCATCGACGGGTCGATAACGAAGCCGGCAGATGATTCGGAAGATCTGGAGGATTGGTACATGGTTAATGCCATGATTGTCAATTGGATATTTAACACAATTGAACCGAATCTGGGTTCATCAATTACTTACGTTGAAGAAGCGAAGGCGCTGTGGGACGATATTGAGCAGCGTTTTAGCGTTGGGAATGGTCCAAAATTACATCGCATAAAAGGTGCAATTGCAAATTGTAAGCAAGCAGAAAAAGAAACAATCACTGATTATTTTGGTCGTTTCAAGAAGCTATGGGATGAACGTGACAAGTACGATCGTAATCCGACTTGTAATTGCGGTGGTTGTAAGTGTGGTATCAATAAGCAGTTGGACAAAAAGAGAGATGAAAGCAAAGTACATGATTTTATTCTAGGAATTTCTCCTGCCTATTCTACTGTTGCTTCAAATCTCCTTTTGCAGGAACCGTTACCATCACTCAATCGTGCCTACGCCATTCTAATACAGGAAGAAGGAGTGCAAGGGAAAGCTGTGACTGTTGTTGCAGGTGCTCGAGGAGGCGAGAATAGGGCTGAACCCATGGGTTTTGCAGCTCGATCAACACCGTCCGTGACGCTGACAAGGACGGATGATACGAAACCACAAGAACCCGAGAGTCAGAGAAGGCCTTGGTGTGAAAAATGCAAGAAGTATGGACATGTCAGAGCTCGCTGTTTTGATATTATCGGATACCCGAAAGGTTGGCGTGAGAGAGGTGCAGGTCGCGGTGGCCGCGGAGGTCGTGGTGGTTACGGTAATGGTCAGGGCAGAGGCGGTTCTGCGAATGTCGTGCAGAACACGCAGTCAGATGCAGGAAACGAATCGAAGGAAGCTTTTGTGACCGTACCAAAGGAACAGCGGGAGGCGTATGTGAATCAAAATAAAGCTTCAACTTCGAATGTGCGGATGAATGGTAAGACGGATGATTATAATTTTTGGTTACTCGATTCCGGAGCAACTCACCATATGACGGGTTGTTTTGATAAATTATATAATGTCTACGGCATCGAAGGAAGGCTGCGTTGATCTAGGAGGGAATTTAATTTTGCAAAAAGTTTTGTTTGTTCCGGATTTTAAGTGTAACATTGTTTCCGTTTACCAATTGATTGTTGAACTTAATTGTGAAGTAAATTTCACTGATAAAACTTGTGTTATACAGGACCGCGCAACGAAGAGGACGATTGGTACGGGTGATCAAAAGGGAAGGCTATATCTCTTGGATGGGGGCACGAGTCACACGGTTATGGCAGCTCAGAAAAGTGACGGTCAAGCTGATATTTGGCATCGTAGACTTGGACATCCCTCAAGTCGGGTAGTTAGTTATTTGCCTTTTGTTGATAATAAGAATGAAAAACATAGCAATTCTACTCTTTGCGATATTTGTTTAAAAGCAAAACAAACACGAGAAAAATTCATTGTTAGTCGAAATAAAGCCAAGGATATTTTTGAATTGGTGCATTGTGATTTATGGGGTGATTATCGTACTCCTTCATCTTGTGGGAGTTTTTATTTTCTTACTATAGTCGATAATTTTTCCCGTGCTGTTTGGGTTTACTTAATTAAAATGAAAAGTGAAGTGTCTCAATTATTACAAAATTTCATTGCAATGGCAAAATGTCAATTTCATAAAGATGTCAAGGTGGTGCGTACTGATAATGGTACGGAGTTCACTTGTTTGAAGTCGTATTTTTCGTCTCTTGGGATCATACACCAGACATCGTGTGTGGCTACCTCACAACAGAATGGTAGGGTAGAAAGAAAGCACCGTCACATACTTAATGTGGCACGAGCCCTGCGTTTCCAAGCATATTTGCCAATTGAATTTTGGGGAGAGTGCATCTTAGTTGCTGGGTACCTAATTAATCGTACTCCGTCTGTTCTTTTGGAAGGGAAAACTCCATATGAGGCATTATTCGGTAAATCACCAGAATATGGTAACTTGCGAGTTTTCGGTTGTTTGTGCTATGCTCGACACCCACGCAAGGATGGCGATAAGTTCGCACCGCGTAGTAGGCGTTGTGTCTTTGTTGGTTACCCCTTCGGTAAGAAGGGTTGGGAGGTCTATGATTTAGACTCGAGGGAGTTTTTTGTTTCTCGCGATGTTGTTTTTGATGAGTTCAACTTTCCCATGTCTGTCGATGGGTCGAATAGTACCAAGTCTATTGATGATACTAATGCTTCTGATGGCGAGGCTACTTTTATTTTGGATGATGTTGGACACCGTCGACCAACAACCTGGTGAAGTTGTTGAGGAGCGTGTGGTCGAGGAAGTGTCGATAGGTACCTCGGAAACGGCTGATGAACAGCCTACTGTCGAACCTGAATTAGGACTAGGAAAGCGTCCCCATGTGCCGTGGTCCAAGTATAGCCGTGATGAATACGTGTCGAGTGGTGCTCGTGTCCTTCATCCCGTGCCAAGCAATAACCTTTCCTCCAGTCATTCACGCCAAACGCCCTCTTCAGGTATGCCTTTCCCATTAGCTCATGTTTTATCTTGTGATAAATTTTCTGTGGCACACCGTGCTTTCATTGCTGCAGTCGATGATTTTGTGGAACTGTCTAATTTTCGTGAGGCTATGAAAGATACGAGATGGCAGGAAGCTATGAATCAAGAGATAGAAGCATTGGTACGAAATGGGACGTGGGAAATAGTCGATTTACCCGTTGATAAAAAGGCCATTGGCAATAAATGGGTATACAAAATAAAATTACGTGCTGATGGTACCGTGGAACGATATAAGGCTCGTCTTGTGATACTTGGCAATCGGCAGAAAGAGGGGATTGATTTTTTCGAGACTTTTGCTCCCACTGCAAAAATGGTCACTGTCCGTGTATTTCTTGCCATTGCCGCTGCTAGAAAGTGGGAATTGCATCAGATGGATGTCCATAATGCATTTCTTCATGGTGAATTGGTTGAAGAAGTATACATGAAATTGCCCCTTGGTTATTCCGTTGACATGTCAGGTAAAGTTTGTCGTCTTAAAAAGTCTTTATACGGTCTTCGACAAGCTTCCCGTTGTTGGTTTGAAAAGCTTTCGGCGTCTCTGATCAGTTACGGCTTTGTACAAAGCCAATCCGATTATTCCTTATTCGCTTATTTTGCTTCTGGTATTGAGATATATATTTTGGTCTATGTCGATGATCTCGTCATTGGAGGTAATAACACGGAAGCAATACATCGCGTAAAGGATTATTTAAGCTCTTGTTTTTATATGAAAGACCTCGGAGCCTTGAAGTATTTTTTGGATCTTGAGGTTGCGAGAAATTCAAATGGAATATTCCTATGTCAACGGAAATATGCGTTAGACATATTGACTGAAACGGGTTTGGTCGGGAGTAAACCGGCTAATGTGCCAGTTGAGCAACATCACACGCTTGCATTGGCTGATGATGCCATGTTGATTGCACCAGAGTCGTACCGTCGTTTGGTTGGTCGTCTCATTTATTTGACCAACACACGACCAGATCTTTCCTATAGCGTTCACATATTGTCTTGTTTTATGCATGAGCCACGAGAGTCCCATTGGAATGCAGCACTACGCGTTGTTCGTTATTTAAAACGTAGTCCTGGTCAAGGTTTGTTGTTTCGTTCCGATTCCCGTCTCGATCTGTCCGTGTATTGTGATGCAGATTATGCGAGTTGTCCTTTGACCCGACGTTCTTTGACTGCTTACTGTGTGTTCCTGGGTCCTAGTCCCGTCTCTTGGAAAACGAAGAAGCAGCACACCGTCTCTCTTTCTTCCGCTGAGTCTGAATATCGAGCCATCGCTGCGGCGACTTGTGAAGTAAAATGGTTGCGTGGGATATTGCATTTCCTTCGGGTCCCCACTCGCGTGCCCGCGGTATTACATTGTGATAATCAAGCGGCCCTTCATCTTGCGCGCAATCCTGTCTTCCACGAAAGAAGTAAGCACATTGAAATTGACTGTCATTTTGTGCGTAATGCAATTCAAGAGGGTTTGATTGCTCCAACGTATGTTCACACGTCTAATCAAGTCGCTGATATGCTCACAAAGGCTTTAGGTGTGCGCGAGTTCTTGCATTTGTTATCCAAGTTGGGCGTTGTTGATCCCCACGCTCCAACTTGAGGGGGGTGTTACGAGATATATTTGATACGGTTTTGATCTTCGTATATTTTGTATATCTCGTTGATATGGTTAGTTACCATATCTCGTTTATCTTGTCTATATTGCGTCGGTAGAAAATATAGGGTTTCGGGTCTATTGTAATCTATATATACGTTGTCATGTAATTCGTCTAAAATATACACAGTAATACAAAATACACAAAAATTCCCCAATTCATATTCTGTCATTCAATTTAACAGATTATTAGTTAATCTCACTTGAGACGGTTGCTCTTTTTCTCCCAGTCATTAACTAACCTTCTTCAGTTTTATGAGTTACTAGTTGTTGTACGGCGCGCAAAGCGTACCCCAAGATAGTGTGACTCGCCTATTATAATTAGTATCGCTTCATGTATGTCGTATTGTTGTTTGTCGTACTGTCAAAGGGTTATTATTTTCGCTGCCTTAGTGACCTATATCAATATCACTAATCAGTAATTATGATTGTACCATAGAGAAGTTTTCGTTGTGCAGGCACATTACACAATAGCTTCTGGTAGTGGAATTTCACTTGATCATTATTTCATAAAAATAATCTCGCACTACATCCGTTCACCAACAATAGAACTAATTATCCAAATATGCTTTAAATCTCTCAAGACTCTCACTACATCCGTTCATCCAAAATAGTCTCAGTTACACCAAATCTACTACTAATATTTAGCATTGTGCTACAAGCCAACTAAGAAGATACAAATTTGTTAGACCATACTTTCTCCTTTTTTGCAACCTCATTACTTTAATTCAAACGCAAACTTGTTTCTCAGCTATTGGGCGAAGGGAATCCCACTGTCTTCATCCCTTAAATATGCCCCATGTTTAGCCTGTCGCAATAAAATCTGAAAACAACAAATACAAACTCATGTTTAGTTTAAAGCATAACTGTACATTGTAACATCTCAACGACAGAGCAATAATCTATTAGCTACTTGCTCAAAGCCACATGCCTATGGTGTTAGCAAGTATAAAGCTATCTCATACCCATGAAAGGCATCTTCCTGGGCTCTATCCATCCAAAACACCTAACCTAAAATAAATGCTACTCTAGTTTAAAAAGGAAAAAAAAGCAAAATCTCAATACTTAAAAACATCAATTACTACAATTACCGAATATAAAATACACAAATTGTTGTGTAAGACTTAAATTAAGGTAAGACTGGCCCCATAATATTAAGCCCATCAAAATTATCAAGTAAAAATATAAAATAATATTTTTTTTAATAACTTCATATTATAAGTTGATAATATACATATTTAAATATGTTAATAGTTAGTTTTCAAAATAAGTTATCAAACTATACATATCTCCCTCTCTTCCCCCCTACTCTTCCTCTATCCTTCCCTTCCTCCCTTCTACTTTGATTAATATGTCATCCCCTATTCCCTCAACTCACTTGTCTTGTCTAGTTGTCTTCCATTGAGCTCCCGTCATGCAGCTTAACTCACTTCTGCTCTCTCTCCTTTTTTCTCGTCGCTCTCTCCCCCTTATCCCTCTTCCTTCAATATGTCATGCCCTTTCCCTCTTCCCTCAATCTAACTGGTGGTTCTACACTGATATCCCCCTCGTAGCTCCCCTCCCCTCTATCCCTCTTCCTCCTCCAACAACATGTCATGTCCCTCCTTAGTGGTGGCCCACTGTTTATACACCAAGCCAAACTTCTCTTCTTCCCATTTTCCTATTTCACTTGTCCCTCCCGCTCCCTCTCCCCTTTTCCCTCAAAACCTAAAGAAAAATTAGCATCCATATGTTTAAGATAATAGATAGCATCTAATCAAAGGCTTCATTTATTGAGCCCTGATGTTGCATTACGCCCTAAGTTGTTTGTGACTCTTAAGCATTCTGCCTACTCTATGCACAAACGTCACCGTCGGTGTAAATATGATTTGGAGATAATTTTAGGCCATCGGTAGTAGCAAGTTGTTAGTCTCTGTTTACAGCATATTCATATCCCTAATTTCAAAAAAATATCATAATATAAGATCAATGAGCTTTACGACAACACAATAAAGCGCCTTAATTATGCTTCATACATACAATTCCCTAATCAGTGTATTAATTAGGGGCCAACCATTCATTTCGAGATAGTCTTTGGGAGGCTGCTCTGATAATGGCATCCCCATCGTGAACCCTAATGTCCTAGCTATTCCTATTATGTAGTACAGATGGTACAATTACTACTATTAGAGTATTAGTTAGATCTTGTAAGAGGACGTAGCAAATTTGATCCGAGTTAAAAATTTCCAACCTGAAAATTGCCTAAATAAACATGATGTTAACTATAAAAAAAGGTCAGTTTCTGTTGATACAGTCCTTGCACGTTAAGCTATAAAAGCATGACGTCTCTCCTCCCTCCCCCGCCCTCGCTATCACTCATGAACATCAAGTAACAACTTGATTGCGCCAACAAAAAAGCACTTTAAATAACAAATATGAGCAAAAGCGAATTCTAAGCTGAACTCAGTGTAATCCAAATCCCTAGCATACTTATAATCTGACTGAATATGAAGTCCAGTTAAACCCGCCTCAATCTCAGCATAATTCAAGTACCCATTACTCGACTTATCGAAAAAATTAAACAAACTCATAATCCTCACCTCGCTCTCCTCCTTAGGCCCTGTTCTTTTGGACTGAAACTTATAGGATCTGAACTGAACTGAACTTATAAGATCTGAACTGAACTGAACTTATAGGATCTGAACCTAACTTATAGGATCTGAACTTAACTGAACTTATAGGATTGAATCGAACTTATAAGATCTCGAATCGAATCGAACTTATATGATCGAATCGAACTTAAATTAAGTGACGTATAAGATCTCGAATCGAACTTATAGGATCTCGAATCGAATCGAACTTATAGGATCTCGAATCGAACTTATAGGATCTCGAATCGAATCGAACTTATAGGATCTCGAATCATCGAACTTATAAGATCTGAACTGAACTTATAGGATCTGATCTGAACTGAACTTATAGAATCTGAAACGAACTTAAATTAAGTGACTTTAAGTCCAAAAGAACAGGGCCTTAGTCTCCTTTATTGCCAACCAATATTGCTCCATTGACACTGGCCCTGCCTTCTTCACTGGATTACACTCACCACGTATACCGCAAATGCACCATACCGACATGCCCTATAACCGTCTTATACAATTAGTTGTAAAGAAGAATAGGAACACTCGTGCACATATCCCATATAGAATTTCATTTCAAATAACGTGATAAGAAAACCAAATACTCCCTCTGCAAACCTATTTTCACCCCATTTGCTTTTGGGAAGTCAAAGTTTCTGAATTTTGACCGTAAATAAGTTGGAGAATAAAAATTATTAGATTATAAAATAAAAACATCTACACTTATTTTTATGACATCTTTCACGAAAAAAATTTTCAAGAAAAAAAAGTAACATATAGACTAAGAAAAACACGGTCAAAGTGTCGTCTTGGGGACCGCAATAAAACAAATGGGGTGAAAATAGGTTTGTGGAAGGAGTACTAAACTTCAGCTGATTCAAACTCCAAAAAGATTTATTAATAATAGCATGTTGCATTCTAGCGTACAACAACTTCCTAGTGACCAAGCTCCATTATATAACATGATTCAAGCTACTACAACAAATCCGAATAAGAAACTCTTTACATTACAAAATTATACCACCACTAAAAATCACAGCTTTACCAATCGTTGGTTGGCGCAGTGGTAGCATGGGGCTGCGCTTGGTAGGGAGGTCTGCGGATCGATCCCCCACAACTGCGATTGGGAGGGGTTTAAATACCGTAATCCTTGGACACGCCCAGAAATCCGGATTAGTCGGCCCAATGTGGTTCGGATTACCGGATGGTTTAGACCAAAAAAAAAAAAACTAAAAAAAACTAAAAATCACAGCTTCCCAACAACAAATACGAATAACAAAAGCAATGACATAAAATTATCATTCTCAAAATTCACAGCACAAATTGTAAACGTACGGAAGAGAGGAAACAACAATTCTGAAGGTAAAGGAAAATAACATAGAAATACTCCCTTTAACGTATTCACAATATTTTCCGTTTGATCCTTTCAAACTAATTCATCAGAGTTCCCTTAACGGATATAAAGTCACTCTTAAAATATCAGAACATTAGACGACGTCGAAGTTGGCAGCCTAAGTCTAAAATAGGATGGAGGCAGATATAAAATAACAAATGATCATCGAAAGTAAATAGTTTGTGGACAGAAAATCACCATGCTTGGAAAAACCATTAGGATTTGATCTGATCCAAGTTTGTATTTGCATTATCGTCAAAGCCCAGAACCTGAAAATGTAACAAAATTTTGCATTACTCTGCTGTCTGCGATGGGCATAAGGAATACATTACACAACAGTAGATGAATGACAAACTCACCTTAACTCCACCTCTTTGTTACGAGGCAACAAAAATCTCCTCCAAGCCATCTTCTTAGTTAAAACATAGTCAGAGCACAAATTCCTCCTCCAATCCAGAAAGTTACTAAACTAAAAAAAATATTCAAAATTGTCAGTAATAATAAGGCTAAAGCTTGGGGAATTGCTTTGTAACCCTTCCATTGTACTGATTTTTTTGCTTTCTTTGTTAGCACCTAGTTTATGTAACACATCAAATCATTATATAGATAACCACCCCCACCAAAATAAGATGAGGACCTCAAATGCACGGTTCCAAGAACCTTAAATACATTGCAAATCTCATTTACTTTTAAAGTTTTTGTTAATAAAGAGGGATTAAAAAAAGAAAAAAGGGAGACCTAGGCCTCGAAAATCCGATCAAAAATCGACGACAGAAAAAAGGGAGACCTAAACCTCGAAAATCCGAAAAGATTTGTAACTCGGTAGTACCTCATTGAAATCCATAAACATACACCTAGAAAATACATACTTTTGTGGCAATATTTAGTACGGGGTAATAATTCTGGCCATAGAAACGATATGTGGCGAGGGTTAAATGGGGTAAGTTCTAGTCTTCATTAACATGAGACCATCGCATGCAATACAATTTGAAACGTGTTAATAACTATTCTAAATTACTGCACTTATATATATACACCAAAGGAGATAGTGCTTGTGTAGCAAATTCAGACGAATACGCTAGAAAACAGACCTTTAAACACCATGCCCCTCCACTTTGTTCACAACCGGATCAAAACAGATTCGCCACCGTCCTTGCACACCAACCAAGCAACACCCTGGCACAATCTTTGGGCATCAATCGAGCCGAACCAGCCACCACTTGCTCCACCTCATCGTGCCGTTGCTGCCTATCCCCACCTGTACGCGCATAAATGTCAAATAGAGAACCAAGTGGGTCAAACTCCTCAGAACATTTTGAAGAATAAAGAGCCATGGTTCATCTCCTCTCTTTTCACTTCACCTCAATGTTAACGACAATTGCCTGAAATAACTACATTGAAAGGCGATACGAAAAGGGAAAAAATAAACAAACTAATATGTCACCAGTAAAGTTAGGAAAATAATTACTCTACCCAAAAGAGAGATAATTAGACAGTTCATCTCCGTTTGTTTATGACTGCTTCCGGCATTGGGGGAACCGGATTCCATCGTCTTGAACAATCTGTATCCAAATATAAGCAACAACCGTATTAAGAGAAAGCGTGAACTTTAGCCTAAATTACAAATAGACCGGATTAGTGGGGAAACAATAGTAAATAAACAAATGAACTTCAACACTGAATGATTAGTTCACTTCTATGATTAAACTTACAAGAACCAATTAAGGTGAATAATTAGTTCACTTTTATGATTAAACTTACAAAAAAGAAATCACAATCAAAAACTACGAAAAACGCAGCACAAGAATGATAAGAACAATTAAAACCAAAAAAGTGAATAATATGATCAGTTGAATCAGAAGCAAAGGTGGTATCTTTACCTAATTAGATAGAAGCAGGAACGAGCCAACCATTGTACTGATTTTGAAGGAGGTGAGAGTTTGAGGGGATGAATGGATGAGATGATAGCTGAGAAAGGAGAGAGAGGAGAGGAGAGGAGAGAATAGAAGAGAAGAGAAAGGGCAAAAGTTATGGCTGAAAATGAATGACAAAGAAGACCAGAGATCCTCTAAACAAAACAAAAACGTTAAATATGGAACGCTGCGTTTTGGAGTTGAAATGAGCAAAGTGGTGTGCATTAGTTACTGTTCATTATGAACATGTTATCCATATTTTGGTAAGGGGTGTAGAATTGTAGATTAACTATTTAGAGCTCTATAAAATTGGGATATTCTTCCACGGATTTTGTTGATAGACAAAACCGCTTTCGAACATTACTACAAATTGAACTCCTATATTAATTTCTCAGGGTTCCAACAATGCCCATTTATATTATAACCAGAACATTTCATGTCAACCACATGAATCGGCTAGCCAATTCGTGTTCTTCACACAAATGGGCCCAATTTCCAGTTATTTTGTTTGGGTACTGTTTCACTATCATGTACGTTTGATTAAATTAAGCGATTTAAAATAAAAGTTGTTAAAATCAAGAGATAAAAAAAAAAGGTTATAGGCGTTCAAATTTAATTCAGTTCTAATCGTCACTGTTTTTTCTAATTTATTCAGTTCATATGATGACCATAACATTTCAAAACCATCTTTATGTTGCTTATATTTCCAGAGTTGGGTACATCAGTATGAAACTATATGAACTTGGTTTGTTCATCTTATCGAAATGAGAGGCAGTTCATTAGATTCGGTATCTATTAACTTTATACAGTTTCGGAAACCAAAAGAAAATAGCTATAACATTACTTGTCGAAATTACTTCTAAAATTACCGTTATCGAATGATGACCTATACTAGCTAATCTTCCTGGAGATCTTCAGTAGTAGAATCATCTCTCTTGATCATAAGCTCTTCATCTTGAGCTTGTTATAGACTTGATCGAGCCTTTTGCTTGAGTGATCATCATACTTGAAACTTGTTACAGTTACTATGACGCTTTAGGAATCTTCAATGTTATAGCTCAAGCTGCTATAACATTACTTGAATGATGCTTCACAAATCTACAATGTTATAGCTAAGGATGCTATAACATTACTTGCTAAACTTGTAACCTAAGTCAATCTTACGAAGACTAAACAAACGATTACGAGCAACGGAGCAAGAGTATATATAATATAAAGCGCATACTTGTCATTATCAAAACTTAATCATATAACTATATGGTCCAACAGTAGAGATTGTTAGCATTAAGCTACAAGTAAGGTATAACTGTTCATAAATAAGATATTGTCGTCGTTTATTCATTGAAGAATTTATTTGATCTTGAGTTTTTTTTAAATTTGTCATATTGACAGCAATAAGATGCCTAATTCCGGCACACTTATTTGCCCTTTAGTTTTCTTCTTTTGTTAATTCTTGGCCATATGTATTACTCCAAATGGTTCCTTATTTTTCAGAATCTTTGATTACAATTGACCCTCTAAAAGTTAATTAATATCATTTGTTAGGAATGGTTTTAACTATTTTGAAGGGTATCTTACTTGGAGTACTTTCCGTACATCATGTTTTAACGTTTTTTCAAACCAAATGTAGGGTTTTGGAACAAGCTCGATTTTTGTTGGTTTATTTGTGCCGACTTCAAATTTTGTACTATATTAATTTGGGGGTTCAATGTTACACTTCATATGATGCTTGCCATAATATTCGAGACACGTGATTTTGAAAAGAACAATAAATATACCAACAAAATCGGGTTGACCCATTTCTAGAGTATGAATATAAACTTTGACCATAACCTGAACACAAGATGACCTGCGAATTGTGGGTCAAACCCGCTCAAAACACAAAGTGACATATATATTGATTAACATAGGAGGTAAATACCAGTGTCTAGCATAAGTTTTTGTTTCAAGTTGAAATGAACAAAAATATAAAGGTCCATATTATGTCATATATGAATTTAAATATACTAAATGCACCTAGTGAGACGTCATAAGCTTGTAACGAACACATGTGAGACTTATTGCCGCGGATTTATGTGAGCCCTAAAGAAAGGTGAGTTTAACATATTAGAGGAAAGGAAGAGAAGACGTTATCTTAGTTAGAAGAGAACTAGTTGGAAGTGGAGTGCAAGTTAGCATCGCCATGGAAGCGCTCTCTGTATCCTCAGCAAGGATAGGACGCCACCATCTCTTCTATCACCGTGTTTTTTCTTTCTCCTCTCTCCCTCCATTTTCCCCCAACTTTCAACGCCGCCCTTCAATTTCCCTACTTCCCCAAATTCGGTCATCTTTCAGCATAATCAAGTGTTCTTTCTCCGCCAAACCCTCGTCGGAGCTTCGCAAATCCAATCAATCATCGCCGCCCCTTGACGATAAACTTATTGCCTTACGCCGGCTTTTCGCTAACCCCACCCTCAATATCGACGCTTATGTCATTCCATCTCAAGATGCTCACCAGGTTTCTCTTTTTCTTAATTATCTTTTCAATGAATTGATGTACATTTTGTACTACTCTAATGTATTTCATTCACTATTCAAGGTTAAGTGTAGCTTAGGGCACATGTTTTTACATATTTAGTCCATAATTAAAGGCGGATTTGATTGGATTGGATTGGATTAGAGTTGATTGAATTGGAAATTGTGCGAGTGTACAACACGTTTCAGAATACGCTTGGGGAAATTTGATGTATGGCTGGATTTAATGTATATTAAGGAGTTTGATTTATGGAAATTATTAAGGTGTAATAAAGTCTTTTTAAGCCTTAGAGCTGTGCAATTAGTTTGTAAACTACGAATTAACAGTGCATTGAAAGATAAGCCGAGTTGAGTTGAGGGCAACCGGTTTTTGTTTTAATGAAATGACATTTGCAAGCAGATTTGAATTTGTTGTCACTTGGTAAGTTGTGTTTTTTTGGCATTGCAGAGTGAATTTATTGCCGAGTGTTATATGCGGAGGGCCTTCATTTCTGGTTTCACTGGAAGTGCTGGAACTGCGGTCGTAACAAAGGATAAAGCGGCTTTGTGGACAGATGGTCGATACTTTCTGCAGGTACTAGTCTCCTATATCTATATCTCAATTGCATCGAAAGATTGAGGGGAAAGGTACAGAAAACAAGGAGTTATGTTATGGCGCTTCTAAAGTTAGATAGTTTGCTACTTTGCTTTTGTATATTTCAACCCTAGCGCCTATATTCTGACCCGTCTATGCCCTGATTGCTCAAGTCTTCTTGTATGCTTACATTTTCGCATATCGCATAACATTTATGAAGACAGTTCCATAGTTCGACTCCTGTAACTCTGTATAAAATATTTGACTGAGTCTATCTTTCTTGAACTCACTATTTGAAAGTTTGTTCAATTTGAATCATAATTAGGCTGAAAAGGAGCTAAGCTCATGTTGGATCTTAATGCGTGCTGGTAATACGGGTGTTCCTACTATGGCTGAGTGGCTTAATGATGTGCTGCCATCTGGCTCCAAAGTCGGCATTGATCCTGTAAGACACATTCAATTCTGTGGTTTGTATGCTTGCTTCATTGTAACACAGATTCGTCTGCTTGCATTATATTCTGACAAAGGGACAAGGAGTTGTATCTTGTGGTTTCTATACTCGAATATTATGTATACACTACAATTTCTCTCTTCTTGTTCATTTGTCACTCTGTCAGTATCTCCTGTTCTTGACTTCTGTAGATTATTCTTAAACATATTACTCTGTATTATAGATAGATTTCCTCCCTAATTTTTGTTTGAAAAAAAGATCATAGTTTTCTTTCTTGATACTACGTTTTCTTCTTTTTGTGAAGGGTACAGTTCCTATTTTCCTTTGATGCTGCAGAAGAGCTTAGAGAGGACATTTCGAAGAAAAAACATGATTTAGTTCTTCTGTCCAACATCAATCTTGTTGACGAAGTTTGGAAGATGACAAGACCAAAGCCTCCAAGTGGGCTTGTGAGGTTGCATGAATTGAAATATGCAGGTGTTGATGTGTCTCAGAAGTTATCTTGGTTAAGATCTGAGCTTACAAATGCTGGTTGTTCATCTATAATTGTTACCAAGCTCGATGAAATTGCCTGGTTACTGAATTTGGTGAGTTACTTGACCAATCTCAATGTTCTTTACTTTATAAATATTGGTAGTTCTAATTGGTCAAAACATAGACCCTGCCTCTTTGTTTGGATGGAGGGATTCTGAGGGAAGGAGAGAAAGAAGAAGAAGAAAGAGGGGGGGGGGGGGGTTGGTTTGAGGAATTTCCTTTGTTTGCATAGTAAAGAGAGCTGGAGGGAAATGGGGGAGAAGAAAATGGAACCTCCATTTTGCTCGTGGAAACCAAATTGAAACTTTATCAACATAGGAAGTTTTGGAGGAAATAGGGCATATTGCTCCATTTGCCTCCCTTTCCATTACCCGGCCATCCTTTTTTCTTCTTGTACAACATGTCATCAAAAGACAATAATTTCTGAGCATTGCTAGACATCATATTGCAAGTTGTGCTAATGATTATACAACCTTATAACACAGAGAGGAAGTGATATTCCTAACTCGCCTGTTATGTATGCGTACTTGATCGTGGATGTTGATGGAGCGGATCTCTTCATTGATGATTCTAAAATCACATCAGAGGTGATGGATTACTTACAGAGTGCAGGCATAAAGTTGAAGCCTTATGAAACAATCTTGAAGGAAGTTGAGAAGTAAGTCTTTTGTTTGCATATATGTTTAGTATCCAGTTATTGAGTAGTACGAGTACATTTTAAAATCATGGTGTAATGGAAATTCATCATCTTTGAGCTAATTGTAATCTACTTCAACATTTAAAAACTTTGGCCTCATTTTTGCAAAAATAAATTTTATCCTAGATTGGTGCGAGTGGGTTGATCAATTGTTGATGTGCGATTTCGTTGTTCATGATTTACTCACATTTCATGGATGGCGGATGAAATCCCATTTGAACTTTAGAAGTAAAAAACAAAATTATTTAGTTGAAAGCATGAATGTGCTAGTGTAAAATATTCATAAAACTGAAGCTTTGTCTTTTCAAATTTTTACATCTATTAATGCATTGCTTGAATCACCTATCTTCTACTGTAGTTTGGCAGTTGAAGGGGCGCGTCTCATGATTGACACTGCAGCTGTTAATGCAGCCATCATTGACACGTTTAAGACGGCTTCAAGAATCCATGAGAAGAAGGGACATAGTACCAAATCATATGGTAGTTCTAATGGTCAATTTGATGGAGCAACTGCTTTGTACAAGAGTTCTCCTATCGCCATCGCTAAGGCACTAAAAAATCCGGCTGAGATAGAAGGGATGCGCAATTCTCACTTAAGGTATTTTTAATCCCTTGTTTATGGGATTAAAAACATGCAGACCATACACGTGTGCACAAGTATATGTGAACATTGGGTTTTTCAGTTCTCAGTTTTCTTCGGTCGATTGCTGTTTTCTGGTTCTTCTTTGTTTAATACTGGTGCAAGTGATACTTGTGTGTTAGGGACTAGGCATTTTTTTTATTCATGCTGGTGCATGTGAACATTCACCGATGCTTCATTGCTTTGATAAGGGTTATTCTCTCTTCCGCTTCTTTTACATTGAAATTGAGCATTTATGACATTCTTCTAGTGTAATATTCGTATTCATTTTGAAGGGATGCAGCTGCCCTAGCACAATTCTGGGCTTGGTTGGAGGATGAGATTCGTAAGGGTGTTATACTGACAGAAGTGGAAGTTGCCGACAAACTCCTTGAATTTCGAACAAGTCAAGATGGTTTTTTGGATACAAGTTTTGACACTATTAGCGGTATTATTCAATTTTTTCTACTTTTGAAATTTTCACTTAATTGTTGGTGATCATATTCTTTAGAAAATGTTCATTTTATAAGCCTGAGAAGCCGAACATCCTTGTTTCACTAGCTTTTGGTATTTGAAAAAGAAAATAGTTGCATTTGGGAGGAGGGAGCTTCAACACGAATTATAAAATATCTAGGCAGTGATGATCGACTAAAACATTTAAATGGTGTTTTCACGTGGACAAATAAGCACCCTTTGTTATCGGTTTTGGTAAGTGAGGATATTGGCATTCTCTCTGTCAGCACGCTTTGTCTTATTTGTATTCGCTTATCCTAGCATCAGACTCCCTTTTGATAAGCTGAAGCGTGAAGTAGCCATCAATGCAATAATGCCTAATGTGTGATCCATAGTCCACATCATCTAGTATAGTATTTAAAATCTAACTTCTTGTAGAGTTGTGCCTTTATTGCCTTCAGCTTCTTTTGGGGCTGAAGAAGAGATTGAACAAACTTTTAAAGAAGTTTCTAATGTGTGATTCGTAGCTAGCTGTAGTGCTTTCATATCCCTTATCCCGTGGGTTTCATATCCCTTCTCCCATGGGGGGTTAATTTTCTGAAATTTTCAAGGAAGGGATTTCTACACAATTCTTCTTAAATGATAGCTTAAGTTTCCGTCTTCCTAAACTCTTTTTTGTTGCCTCTTTCGATCTGAGGTTCTCTCGCTGCTTTTAAAGTGTAGTTATTGGTATTTACTTTCTAAACTTATACCTGGATGCTAAGCTTTTTCAGTCTACTTATTATGTGGAATGATTCAGGTTCTGGCCCAAATGGTGCAATTATACATTATAAACCTGAGCCAGGTAGTTGTAGTGTGGTGGATCCCACAAAGCTCTTTTTGTTAGACAGTGGAGCACAATATGTCGACGGTACAACTGACATTACAAGGACCGTACATTTTGGTGAACCTACTGCTCGAGAAAAGGAATGTTTCACTCGCGTTCTACAGGTGCTACATACTATTATCTATTCTTTTATGCAAAACTAGCATCCGCTTCCTTCTTTATAGTCTGTTAGTTTTGTTTGTGTTAAAGGTAGTGTTTGTTGGAAGAAAGATATCATAATAATTGGAAACAAATGCTGTGTATAAATGTTGAAAAATTGCCCCCCAAATTTATTCTTTTCTCAATACTAGGTACACATTGGACTGATATTAGATCTTCAATGCGAAATATCATTAGTATTATTTTTTACGGAGGCCATAGTCCAGCAAAACCCCCATATTTTTAAGTTTCTGAGAAGTTAAGATTTCCATGTTTCAAAAACATTTGAAATTGGAGTCCAAATAAGGATGCCAGCCTTTCTTAATCAGAAGCATGCTATCGAAATTCAAAATCAAACCAGTAAATCCTTAATCTTCCACTCACTAGGAGTTCTTCGGCAAATAAACATGTGAAGAAGACCCCTAGAAGAATAAAAAAGAAGAGACCATGAATTGTGAAGGTTGGAAAGAACCTGAATGTGAATAGGGTACCATCGATTTCTATTAATGGTTTGCCTGATTATATTTTATTCCATGATTTCAAGTCCAGTACGCTGAATTATGAGATTGTTGCTGAGTGTTGATGATATGTTTGTTTGTAGGGTCATATAGCTCTTGATCAGGCTGTATTCCCTGAAAACACTCCTGGCTTTGTTTTGGATGCCTTTGCACGCTCTTCGCTTTGGAAAGTTGGGCTTGATTACCGCCACGGTACTTCCTTTGACATTCTTATATTCGAGTTCTTCAAGTTTTCTTGAATTGTGAATGAGTATTGTGTCTGCTCATCAAGGCATCATATTCAGTTGTGTCATACAAAGGAGGTTTAGTTTATGTGATATCCTGTATGCGGTACTTAAAACAATGTTCTATATTCAGGGACAGGGCATGGTGTAGGAGCTGCATTAAATGTTCATGAAGGCCCTCAAAGTATTAGTTTTCGATTTGGAAATTTAACACCCTTGCAGAAAGGCATGATTGTCAGCAATGAACCTGGGTATTACGAAGATCATGCCTTCGGAATTAGGATTGAGGTCCTGCTCTGGCGCTCTCTCTCTCTCTCTTTTATTCTTTTCTCTGTTTTTACTGCCGCAGAATTTAAATGAAAGGATGCTGTTCCTATTGCATCTTCTGTCGTGTTCATTGGCAGATCTGTATACACTGACCTCGGGTCATGGAGACAAATACTGTTTTCTTTTTGCATCATGTTCATTTTTTTTGTGATAAAAATGAATATCTACTTGTATATTTTTGTAGTGTAATAGCTTTAATATTGTGATTGGGACACAATAAACAAAATTTTCAAGTTCCATCACAGGGCATGACATTCCACTTTTTCTCATTCTTTTTGGTCATTGTTCTGATGCAGAATCTTCTTTGTGTAAAAGAAATTGCGACACCAAATCGCTTTGGAGGCATTGGGTATCTAGGTTTTGAGAAGCTGACTTTTGTTCCCATTCAGGTGCTGGAGTAGTTTTTAGCTCTTGTTTTATTTAATATCTATTTATTTTTTGTTGGTGAAACAAGCTCATTATGATGAGAGTTTCTGACACAACCTTACCAGTAACTCAAAAAATACCGTACTTTTTTTAGAGCTCTATTAGCATAGTGCCGCAAGGGGTCGTGTCATTTTGTGGGGTAAGAGGGAGCTATACACACAAACTATTTCCGGACAACTGATAATAAAAATATCTTTGAAATTTGCATTGATAACTCCTCCACAATTAAAAGTGCAGCCAATTTAGCGTGTTATTTTATATAGTTCCATCATGTTCCATAACCAAAGTATAGGAGTACTTGTCCTTTGGAAATGGAAAAAGTTTCGTGATGCGGTGATGCTAATACCACAATTCAACAACATTACCCCAATGCCTCAATGGCTCCCGCAAATTGCGGGGTAAGGGGAGATCGGATGTATGCAGCCTTACTCTTGTGTTAACAACACAAAGAGGCTGTTTCCGAATAACCCGTGATGAAAATTGCATAGAGAACTACATTGAATGACCGCTACTTCACAAGAGTAAAAAGTGCAGCCACTTTAGTGAGCAATTTTGATTTATTCCATCATAATCCAGAACCAAGGAGTAACGAGTCTTTATTTGGCTCCATTGGAAATAAGGAAATGCGGTGATGCTAATGTCTTCTGAAAAAATAAGCAGGGCAAAATGATCGACTTATCATTGCTGTCGGCTTCGGAGGTTGATTGGCTCGATGATTATCATGACCAAGTTTGGCAAAAGGTAATTTACTTTCTAGAGAGGATTTAGATGACATGTTTTTTACTTATGATTGCTGTAATGATTTCTGTCTGAGCCAATACTTCATCATCTGTTGGACCACAGGTATCGCCGTTGCTGGATGGTTTAGCACGCCAATGGCTTTGGGATAACACACGGCACCTCGTTAAGCAGTGAACGGCAACAATGCCGTTGTTCCCTGTTTGCCCTGTTCTGCAGTCTGCACCTTGTGTCCTTGTCAATACACATTCATTTTGTACTTCATACTGTATTGTACATAATTATTTATGTTAGCAGTGAACGGCAACATTGCACTATTACAGATGAACTGGTAGTTCATAATTGGTGTGGGATATTGCTTGAGGTTTTGAGCTTGTGTATTCCAACTTATAACTTAGACCAAAAAACAAAAAATTGGTCTCTTTGCAAAGACATTGAAGAGAGAGAGGATGAATGAAGAAAGTGGGTTGTGTTGATGAAGATGGGAGTAAAGAAAGGTGAAAAGAGCGAAAATTTTCGTATATGCGAAGAATGTTGAAGATGACAGCGTGGATAGGGGAGGTGATGACCCATACTCGTCGTGTTGGTTGGTTTCAAATTAGAAAAAATAGGGGGATAGGACTAACACATCGTCCAATAAGATCCTGTCAGCCTGGCAGCCTGGTCTGTTAAAAATTCTCGCACATGTCGATCCCAACGGCTATTTTGACTCAACGCATATCCTTTTAATTAATTTACTAAAGGGTGGAAGTAGCAAATCAGTCTCATATGTTTTAGTTTATGTGCAAATTAACCCTATTCTAATTTTCGACCTGTCAATCTTATGATAGAAAATATAATAAAATAAAACTAAAATCATTAATAAATAAAAATAAAATCATTAATCTAATAAAATCTCACCTAACTCCATTTTTCCTCCACTGATGTTGCTCAAATTTTCTCATTAACTCCATTTTCGACTTTATCTCCTCAAAAACTAGAGCATGTACCACGGTCCAACATTCATCTATGGCTATCTTTTTTTTTTTTTTTTTTTTTTTTTCATTTGCATAAAACTAATTATGTAATTATTTCATAGTTCTTAATAATTGTTCATAGTATTCTTTTGAGAATATGATGTTTTTCCTCATTTCTCATTTCTTCTTAATTGTATAATGGGATATTCTACATAGTACCCCTCAATTTTTTGACTTTCTACATGGCACCCCTACACTTTTTAAAACATACATGGTACCCCTAATTGTTGTTATTATCACTAAGTGTGTGTACCCCTAAACTTTATTTTCCGTCAATTAAACTCAGTTTTAGGCGTTAAGTGATTACTTGGACGCGTAACCAAGCTTGTCATTTATCATCCAATGACATAAGGACTCTATTAGGCTCAATATCCATCTTTGGACGTGATAATTTGGCAAGTAATCAATAAATTTCCCGTCAAATTTTTTTTAGCCCATATATCATCAATAAATATTAGGATCGAGATGGATATTGAGCCTAATTAAGTCCTCATGTCATGGGAAAATAAATGACAAGTTTGGTTACGCGTCCAAGTCATTACATAACGCCTAAAACTGAGCTTAATTGATGGAAAATAAAGTTTCGGGGTACACTTAGTAATAATGACAACAATTAGGGGTACCATGTATGTTTTAAAATGTGTAGGGGTACCATGTAGAATGTCGAAAAATTGAGGGGTACCATGTAGAATATCCCTTGTATAATCAATCATTTGTTACATATATCCCTCAAATTTTCCCCTATTTAATCAAGGTTTATTAATTATTCCCTCAAACTTACCTGATTGTGTAGTAGGCATTGTTGGCTTTCACAAGAACATTGATTGAGTTCTACGGAGAAGAAGACAAAGAAGCACAAAGGAAGAGAACTCACTACTCTTGTATAATAATAGAAATAACTTTTGTCGTTTGATTTTCTTTGAGAAAAAATCACTATCATTAAGAAAAAATCATACGACATCTACAACATATGTCAAGCTCAATCGGATACAAATCGATTACAACCATAGGAAATAAATTATTGTTCAAAGAATGAAACACTGCAACAGAGTCTCTATCATCGATTCGCCGCAAAAGGCCTTTCATCCATAAGAGAGTCTCCGAATCTTCCTTGACGAGTATCCATTTCTTCTGACGTGATTGATTGTAGCCATGAATCGGACAAAATATTTAAAACCATATAACGATCTATAACAACGCTGATCTTCTGCTGACTTATTAGAAAATTGCAAACGAACCAGAAAAAGAAAGCTCTCAAACTGAGAGAAGGACACCACCGATAGACGGGGACAGAGCCCTCAGAAAGAGAGACGAAACAAAAACGAAAGCGGAAATTAAACAAAAAAATAAAGGAAACAAAGCGGAACACAGGAAAAAAAAGGAAGCCACCGCCTCCCTACCAACCCACAACACCGCCAGATCCAAGCACCACCCTGCAACACCACCTCAACAAACTCGTCCGATAAGACCCGAACAGCCCACATACACCATGCAGACCGAGAGGAACGGGCAGACCCGTACGATCCAGAACCGGGTGTGGGTAAGAAAGGGGAGGAGGGTTAATAGGAAGAGAGGAGACGGGTCGCCGGAGAAAGGTCTTGAGAAACCCCGTCCCCGGCGACATAGTATGGGGTTGATGGTTGACGGTAGGAGGAAGGAGGAGAACGGCGGCAGCAAAGGGGGAGGATTTAGGTTTTTTTTTTAGAGAGGAGGAGGATTTAGGGTGTACTTTTGCTTTTCGAAAAAAAGTTTTAGTTCATATCCATTTTTGATTCTCGTCAAGGTTAAAGATTTTATTTTATTTTATTAGATTTCGCCTTTACTAAAGCAATACAATAGAGCCATCTTATTAAACCTCACACAAAAAATTGATGCGTCAAACTCGCAAATTATGATTGATGACTACTTAAACAACTACTTTGTAATAGGTAAAAATTGTTTTCCACTCCTTTTTCAACAACCCATGAATGTGGCGCAGGATTGCATGAACTTCCTCTTAAGAACCATAAGGGAAAATCGTCATTGCACAGATAATATTATCCTATCGGTTTTTTATACTCACAAATAAAAAAAAAACAGAAATAATGAACTATGTTCTTCGGGTAAAGCTTTGCAGTTAATAGACTATACCTCCGGTTGTATAGTGTTATTATACAACCAATGCTATTTTAGTCTTTTTCCCCTTATAATTGCTTATTGTTGTAACCTAAAACACAAATTCAACGTATATTAGATCTCTCCTCTCCTTTCAGTGTTCTCCATATTTTTCTAACTGCTTCTCCAATATCATCTTCTCTCTTAATATCATTTTTTCGACTATTTTAATTCCCCATCTCTAAACAAAATCAAAGATTTAATGGACAATTAGCAGTAGACCGGTGATGGAGACGGGATGATAATTACCATATGATGATGGAGGTGTAGAATGAAATGTAAAAGAATGGTAGAAGAAGAAGGAGAAACGAAGAAATAAGGTGAGATAAGACGATTAGACGAGCATGGGGCCTAATACACGTAACAAATATATTAGGTTTTCATCTTTGATTTCCTTTATTAATAATTCACAGCATTGCACTTTGATACATATGAAACTCGAAAAATTTGTTTGTAAGCTCATAATATTTCTTACACAGCTCGTAAAGTTTCTTACCGAGCTCGAAAAACTTACTCGCAAGCTCGGAATATATTTTTCAAAACTCGAAACCTTTACTTATAAACTCAAAAAAAAAAAAATACAAGGTTAAAGAAAATCCAGAGCTCAAGAAGTTTACTCGAAAGCTCAGAATGTATCATACAAATCTCGAAATCTCAAAATATTCCCAAAAAATACGTATTAATATTCGTTGATATTAGAATAACTTAGAATAGGGCAGAGCACAGATCGGGTATATGATCCAAAGTGCTAGTTCGGATCGGATATCCATATTAGAAAACCTGAAGTTAGATATCCAATATCCAAACCAAATATTTCGGATATCCAAAATAATCGGATTGGATGCGGATATCCGATGGATATCCATACTTTTTTTTTTTGAGGAAAACACCCCTAAGGGTATTAAATTAATAACGAAATATCAAACATAACAGCATTGTTCGCAATCCGAGGTAAAACATCTACCCAAACCATTCTACCAACTACTCTAGGCATAATATGCGCTAAGGAATGCGGCACACAATTATTAATACGACTAGTATGAGACCATAAGACCGACTGAAAATCATTACAAATAACCAAAATATCATCTATAATCTGCGAGAACATGCTTCTTCCCTTCCGCTTCTCCTTTAGAGCATCAACGAGCTGTAAACAATCACTCTCCACCATCACGTTACGATCACCTCTGTTCCTAGCTTCCTGCAACCCGTCCAGCACAGCTAGAGCTTCAGCAATAAGCGGTTCCCAGCACTCAGTCCTCGCAATAGAAGCCCCCCCATAACACCCTCCCTCTCCCATCCCTACACACCATTCCCGTAGTGACCCCCTCCCCGTCATTCACCCCCATCAACATTCACCTTCACATACCCTTCCGGAGTTGCTTCCCACGCCCTCTTCCTCTCCGTTCTCCCACCACGCTCCTCCGCCCTCTGCCCCTTTCCCCCCTCTTCCTCCACACACTCGCCCTCACTCAACACGTCACATGCTCTCCTAACCACCTTCTCCGGGTCAACATCCGCACCGTAAAAAACAATCTTATTTCGGTGCTCCCAAATAGCCCAACATCCAATCATCAGTTTTCCATACTCCGCCTCCCCAATCTCCCTCCACCTCTCCTCCACTCACCACCGGACACCGTTCCCCCCACCCGAATCCTCAGCCGACAAGTCCAGTTCTTCCCACACCCACTTTGCCACCCCACAATCCCGAAACAGATGAATACTCGACTCATTAGACAAATTACATAAAGGACAAGAAGAAGACTCACCTCCAACTCGAGCGACGATGTTTGTTTTTGTTGCCAACGCTTCATTACAGAGTTGCCAGAAGAAGAGTTTTACGCGTGGCCATACCGGAACTTTCCAGAGCTTATTCCACAACCATCTCTCCCTCGCTGGATCCGACTGCTCAGCCATATCCACCATCTCCCCTGCCAACAATGATGTACCACTTTTATATACACTTTTATAACTCCTTTCATGATGTTTTATATACCGTTTTCGTGCCTTTTATATCATTTATATGCCTTTTATAGTGAATTGTCGATACTGCCGCTACTTTATGTTTTAATGCAGAAATGACGCATTACGAGGTGAATCGAGTCAAGATGAACATTGCGGTTATGGCATAGTGGAATACACGAAGCATGGCACGAGAAACGAGGAGACTTGAAGACGGGAAAAGAAGTAAAGACGAAATCAAGCTGGAACCTTAGTTCCTCGATCGAGTAGCAAGTGGGCTCGATCGAGTAACTGTCCTCGATATAGTAGCATGAGGGCTCGATCGAGGAACCTCTTTGTCGGTCTTGTTTCCGTATTTTCCTAAAACACGTATTGTTGTAATATAAATTCTAACTCGTAGGATTTATTAGGCTACGCTTATTATTACTTTTGGACGACTGGAAACACACTTTTTTACATTCGTACTTTGTTCTTAATCATTCCTCGTTAATTGTTAAGGTACTAATCCTTCTTCATTAATTTAAGGGTAATTTGATAACTTATACCTTGAATAACTCACTTTTTCAAATCTTATACCTAAGATAATTTTCCTTAAAATCTTATACATAAAATAACATTTTCTTCCAAACTTGATACCAAATCTTAAAAAAATCCCTAAATTAACGATTTTGCCCTTACTAATGTGATGGTTTTAGTGGTGGTGATCATGGATGTGTGTATTAATAGGTGAGGCAAAAAATGACAATGTTTAATTAGTAAGGGTAAGATTGTCAATTCAAGGCTTTTTTTTTCAGATTTGGTATTAAGTTTGGAAGAAAATGTTATTTTAGGTATAAGATTTTAAAGAAAGTTATCTTAGGTATAAGATTTGAAAAAGTGACTTATTCAAGGTATAAGTTATCAAATTACCCTTAATTTAATCATTCAAGTTTTATGCTTTTAATTGATGGCTATTATTTCATGTCTTTAATTATGCTATCTTCCATCTTTATTGTTGTTGTTGAATTAAATATGAGTAGCTAAATTCTTCATCTAGGATGAAGGGGATTTAGGTTAATTAGAAAGGGGAAAATATTAATTGATTGCTAGTAATATCACATGAATTATCGTTTGATTATTGTTTTTATTCTAATTAATCGATTTAGGCCTGAATTGATAATTAGTATAGCGAATTAATACTTTCACCGACAGGGTTAGAATTAATATAGGCTGCGATAATCAAATAGATTGTGTTTAATATTAGCGATTGCATGTTAGACTTGATCTAATAGACGTAATAAAATTAATCAATCTTGTGACCTTAGATAATTCGATTGACCTAGCAATTGATTAAGAAACCCCATATAATTGACCTAGTGAACCGCAATCCTAGACACTTTAATATTATTGTTATACATCGTTTAATTACTTGCTATTTAGTTAATAGAAAACAAACAAATCAAAACCCCCAAGAAATCGGTTACCTTCAGACGATCTAAATATTAGCAAACTTATTATTACCGCCTCCCTGTGGATTCGCTACCTATCTTACCACTAGATATTTAGTTAGTACTGAGATAGATTTATTTTGATATTGGTGATACGACTTTAGCCTTATCAAATTTGTCGCCGTTGCCGGGGAGGCAACAATTTTCTTGTTTGTTTTTGTTTATTGAGTTATTTAACGGGAATACTCCCAACTATTGCACATCTTCTTAAAATACTCCTAATTACACTTTAACTCAGAATAAACCGAAGTTTGCATACCTTGTTCTCAAAATAGATTCAGTCATTTTATGACCTATTGTTTCCAGTTAACATCAGGTAAATTACATGATAAATAATTATATAATCATTATAACACTTCCCCTCAATCAGCGAACCTCCCAATTGCCATAACCATCTGGCACTGCTCCGATCTCCATATTTACAATCGTCCTTACCACTTTTCACCATCATCTCCAACATCGACCCTATCAGATCTTCGTTTCTGACCAACATCCATCGTCGAGCCTCCGAGCATCTTTGATTTTGACGACCTGATCTGCTCTTTTCATGGGTTGAGAGTGTGCGGTTGTGGGTTCATGTATTGTGCGGTGGACATATTGTGTTCGATGGTGGTGTTGTGGGTCATTTGATGATGTACACAAAGGTTTCTTCTCTTCAAATTTGTTTTATGAGAACACTTGCATTGATAGGTTATCTGATTTGGATCGATTCAGACCCATGGACTAGTGGTCCTCTTGACAACGGTGTTGGTCGGAGTGATAACAAATAATTAAGGTTGTCTTGGTTCAATTTTGCACAAATCCAGAAAATAACACTGATCAAATGAGTCGTCGTGAAGCCCGACAGTTGACTATAGGGAATTACTTGCGGTGATCTGTGCTAGTGCACGACGGTTGATGCAGCGACGTTTTGTGATTAAGGGACGATGGAGTTAGAGAGAGAAGCTGTGGACTACGGGTAAGGTTGGTGGGGGACCAGTGGTTGAGGTTGGTGGTAGTGGTGCTGATGGTTGTTAGGTTTATGATCGGTGTTAATGTTGCTAAATTGCTAATGGTAATGGTGAATTGGTTGGTGATAATGGTGAAGGAGTTGATGGTAATGAGATAACTATTAAAAAAAAGTGACTTGATTAGGCGGTAGCAGGTCACCGAGTCTATTACGAGAACATGAGGTTAATAGTTGGGTTAATTCTGAAATAATATGGAGTTGAGAGTATTTTGAGAAGGTTGGTCATAGTATAGAGTATTTATATGAATTAACCCTTGTTTATTTTGGCTTTTTGTCTCAGGGAACCTAGTTCCTTGAGACCGTTCTCACACTTTTCTACTTAGTTTCGTGTATGCCCAGGTCAACTAGGTCTGAGATTCTTCCAATAGATCCCAAGCCAGAGAAGACTTTTCACTACAGACGAAAGTTTCAGAAAGAAGTGGGTCAAGTAGAAGACTTGAGTATACTTGACGTAGAGACGGGGCATTCTACTACTTCATAAAATCAGTCCTTTGAAGAGGACATTACTTCTGATCTTGAAATTCCAGTTGAAATCACAGTTCCTGAGATTACCATCATGCCTACTCTAGCTAGTCATTCCAAGCCTACATTGGCTTCCATCCCAAAAGGATTCAAGCTTCCTACCTCAGACAATGGAACTTTTGAGATTTGTCCATCTTACATATGGAGAAATTCGTTACCTACTGAGGACCCTATAAAACATATGGAGAAATTCGTTACCTATTGTTGCTCTATCCCTTTAACAGCTGGGGTGACACAAGATCAGGTGAAGCAGGTACTCTTTCCTTTTTCTCTAAAAGATGGTGCTGCAGAGTGGTTGCGAGATATGGATATGGAGGATGAAGGAGTTACTGACTGGAATACTTTAACTCTTGCTTTCTACAAGAGGTACTTCCCACCTCAGAAAACTAATGCGCTGAGAAGTCAAATTACTAGCTTCAAGCAAGGACCAGCGCTGAAGATTTGAATGAAGCATGGATTCGCTTCAAACGGTTGGTCCGTTCAGTTCCCCATCATGGCTTTCAACAGTGGTTCCTTTGCAACCAGTTTTATAACGGGTTGTATGACGATTATCGGGCTTGTAGATACCTCATTTCTACACCTTCCGCCAATCACCCAGTGATGATTGGGCCGTATGTTTGGTACACGGAACAATTTATGACAGTCCGTAAGTTTATCATCAAGTGATAGCTCAAACACTTGTGTCTACCCCTTGGTCGTCATCTACGCGCCAATACGGTCGTTTTGACAGTAATTAGAGTTCATTTGAAGTCCGGGTCAAAAACCACCTCATTTTTTAAGAACCGTTTAAAATGTCGAGTCGGAATGTTCTAGAATATTCCAGATATTTATTCCATAATTTAATTTTATATCTTTTGGTAAAATATCATCCATAAATCATATTTTACGGAATAAGGAAGTATAGATCTACCGCAATTCCATAAAAGAAACGCGGAAATCTTTCTTCCGTAAGAGGAAACCTCTGGGGAAATGACGCATCAGGTACTGCGCCTCTTGGAAGGATCGCAGCAGCTGCTGCGCCTTTTCTCCAGCCTGTTTTCGCTGTTTACAGAATATTTCCGTGATTTCTTTCCAAAGTTTGTGTCATTCCAAAACTCTTCACTTTTTTTAGTATAAATAGAGACCTTCGGTCTCCATATTTTTCACGCGAGTGTCCGCCCTTCTCTTCTCTCTTTGCATTCTAGACCATGCTCTAAGCTTTCGACGCCTATGTGCTTGATCAATCGACCACGTAAGCTCAGATCATTCTGAGTACCATTCACGTTGCATGACCGAACAATTTGACCACTACACATCAATCAATCAATTAATCTAAAATCCTCCAACGAGGGCACTTTCTACATACATTCGAGTCGAGCAATCACTAAACGTTAACTTAGTTAATCTCGTTTCGTCAAATATGTAAGTCTGAGGGTGCAAGTCCCATCCTTTTTTTTATTGTATTTTATTTTTTTGTACCAATTAATGTAAGATTCACGTCAAAAATACATTCAAAACCGACTTTAAAAACCTTTATTCAAAACTGTTTTTTACGAAACAGCAGTTACCAGAAGTCGAGAAGAAACGCAGCAGCAACTGCGCCTCTTCGAAGGGTCGCAGCACTTGCTGCGTGATACGTGCATTTTATATAGCCTTTTAAGTCTTATTTTGCACGTATTTCTATGCCTTTTTATACCGTTATGTATTGCAAAATGCCCCGAATTGGCTACTTTGGTTTGTTTTGTCTGAATTGCAGAAATGAACCTGAAAGTGGTGAAACCGTACTCTTTTCATCCTATTTAGCATGCATATTGAGGAGACGAGAATGTTAGAGCGAGAATTATGCCTTGGAGTGCGTGAAGGGTGGTCAACGAAGTAGTCAAAGACGAATTAGAAGCTGATCTTGAAGAAAGGCACTCGATCGAGAAGCATTTTGGTTCGATCGAGTGGTTTGGAGGATAGAAGAGTTCGATCGAGTACTTTACTTTACTCGATCGAAATGCTGGAATTTGGATTTCCTCGATCCAGAAGGAGTTTTACTCGATCGAGAGGGTTAGCTGATGAAGTCCTCGATCAAGTGGTTTTATATCACTTGATCGAGAGGTTTTGGTATTACACCGGCTTAATTAACCCGTTTTGGACTTATTTCGTTAAAGACTTTGTTTTGCCTATTTAAGCTTTCATTAATTAGGTTATTAAGTACGCTTTTTATCATCTAAGAACTCTCTTAATCTCTCTTTCATACTTCTACTGTTGAATTCTCTTCCTTTAATCTCTTGCTAGTGGATTTGTTCTTTACGCCGGATTCCTAGAGATTGTAATCTTTCTTCTCTTATTAATCTTAATCTCATTGTTTCTTGCTTTAATTCTTGTTTTCTTCTCTTAATTATTTCTGCCCTAATTTAGTTTATGCATAATTATTGTTATCTTATCATGCTTTTGATTAGCATATTCATTATTATTATTGTTGACACCACTAGTAATATGAGTAGCTAAATTCTTTCATGTCGGGATTAGGGAATCCATGGTAGGATTGTGACGATGTAGCGAATAGACTAGATAGTTTACTTGTGAGAATTTGTACCCATGGCAATTTAACTATAATATCGACTTAGTTGAGTGCACGCTTCTAAGTTACCTTTAATCTAGTTAAATTTACTCCTGGATCGGAAGATTGGACTAAATAGACCTGCTATGAACAGGAGACTACCCTGACGAGGACGGAAGTTAAGTTAGTGGATGTCTAGGATATAAAGTGGACCGGAAGGACCTTTCCTATATCCTTGTCGCAGTAGATTATCTAGGCTATTTGCAGCTGAGTCAATAGACTACCATGGTGAACCGAAATCTTGGCATGCTTTCTCTTATCTGATCATCTTTATCATATTTTCTACCTTTTATTGCTTTTTCTTTATTGCTCTTTCCTTTAACCTTTTATTAGTTTAGAAACCAAAATTCAAACCCCCCATTTTGTGACCCTAATAGACAGACCTTTAACAGATATCTTGCTTCCCTGTGGAGATCGGCCCTGCTTATCACTAGCTTCTTTGTTAGTTTTAATTAGGTTTATTTTTGGTACAAAACGACAGTATCAAATTTTGGCGCCGTTGCCGGGGAGGCAATAGCCGTATCTGTTTTTGTTTCGTTTATTTCTTTCCGTCTCAGGGAATTTTTTATTCCTTGAGACAGTTGTCATTTATCTCTTTCAGTGCTGTGTATGCCCAGGTCAAACAGGCCGGTATTAGTTCCAGCTGATTCGGAGCCAGAAAGACTGTTTCGGCATAGACTCCGTCTGCAAAGAGAACTTCGAAAGGAAGACTTGAGTACTTTCGAGCCCGAGCTTTAACACTTTTTATTTGCAGAAGACCAGTCTTTTGAAGAAGACAATCTCATTTCTACCAACAAGCCAGTAAAGATGCCTAACATTTCAAGTCACTCGGAGCCCAAAGCATCCTCGATTCCTAAAGGTTTTAATCTCCAAACTGAGGACGGTAACACTTTTGATATCCGTCCGTCTTACATAAATCTGGTGGAAAGGAATTTGTACCGAGGTGTGGCGGGTGAAGATCCGCGAAAGCATATGGAAGTCTTTACCGACTATTGCTCTACTATTCCCGCTACTAAGGGAGTAACTCAAGACAAGATAAAGGAAGTGCTATTTCCTTTTTCTCTGACTGACTCAGCCCATGAGTGGATGACTAATCTTGACGGACTGCTGCTGGTATCAACAACTGGGAGACTCTCGCACTTGCCTTCTACAAAAGATACTTCCATCCACAACGCACTAATCAGCTGAGAGGTAAGATTACTAGTTTCAAGCAGGCACCTGATGAGATTTTCTACGAAGCTTGGTGCCGATTCAAGAAGTTGGTGAGGTCTCTTCCTCACCATGGTTTTGATAAGTGGTTTTTGTGCAACCAGTTCTACAATGGGTTGTACGATGACCACAGAGCTATACTTGGCGCCTCATCCAACGAAAGATTTCAAAAGACTATTGATGATGATAAGGGATGGGGCATTATTGAGGAGACGGCGACCCATTGTGCTGAATATGGGAACCCACAGGACGGTATTCGAACGGTCCATTCGGTTGATAAGGCAGTCGTGGCTCAGCTGGAAGCCATGAATGCTCGGTTTGATAGATTGGAGCTGCAATCTGCTGGAGATCAACAAACGGTTCATCTGTTGACTAGACAGGAAACCGTCACTTGTGAGAGGTGTGGAAGCGATGACGGTCATATGGCTATTGACTGTCTTACTGAGAAGGATAAAGTCCTTGCCTTTCAGCAATATAGGCAAGGAGGAGGTTCCTATTACAATAATCAAGGGGCAGTCCATCCCAATTTGAAGTGGACAAGTCAGAATGTTCTTAATCCCACTCCTCCACCGCAGCAGCAACAACCTTATGTCCCTTCTCACAAGGCTCAACAACGCTTCCAAAAGCCTCCTTCTTTTCCTCCACCGAATCAAGGAGCATCATCTTCAAGTGCGGTAAGTGAGCTAGCTGAGTTAAAGACAATGCTTCAGTCGTTGACAAAGCAATGGCAGATGAGTGACCAACAAAAAGAAGCTTCAATCAAGTCACTTGAAACTCAAGTTGCTCAGTTAGCCGCGAACCAGTCCACGAGGAAACAGGGTCAATTGCCATCCCAATCTGAGAAAAATCCACATGAGACGGTAAACTTAATTAATTTGCGAAGTGGTCGTTCTTATGAAGGACCAAAATTGTCTGCTGACAGGGACATTTCAGACCCGAGGAAGGCCGTTAATGATGATGAACAGTCTTTTGTCGCTGAAAATGAGCTCACCACGAAGAATATACTCGATCGACTGATTTCTGGTGGTCGATCGAGTAGAATTATTGAAGAAAGCACTCGATCGAGTGGAAATGTTGCTCGATCGAGTGAACTAGATAATCAGGGATCGATCGAGAGTTGAAAACCACTCGATCGAGTGAAAATTTTGAAGAATCTGTTCGATCGAGTGAAAATATACCTCGATCGAACACTGTTGCTATTGAGGAACTCGATCGAGAGGCTGGAAATGCTCGATCGAGTGAAATATCACCAGGAAAGACTCAATTGAGAGGTAAAAAGACTTGATCGAGTGAAAAGGAGCTTGAACCTGCTGAGACATTGGAAGAGAGAAACAAAGGGCTCGAGATTCCTATTACGGTGCCCTTCCCGAGGCGATTATAGAGCACTAAAGCCAATCAACAGTTCGGTAAATTTGTCGAGCTCCTGAAAAGCCTACAGGTTACTGTTCCATTCGCCGAGTTGCTGACACAGGTACCCTCTTATTTAAAGTTTATGAAAGAAATTTTGTCACGTAAGAGGGATATCAACGATCATGAGACGGTGGCTTTAACTGAGGTAGGGGCTGCCCTAGTTCAAAATAATTTGCCACCTAAACAGTCAGACCCGGGTACTTTCTCGATTCCAGGTCACATAGGTACCCATTTGATTGATAACGCGCTATGCGATCTTGGTGCTAGCGTGAGCGTCTTAACTTTGTCTCTCGCAAAGAGACTTGGTTTGACCAAATTTAATTGCACAAACATGACCGTACAGATGGCGGACCGTAGTATATCACGGCCGTTAGGAGTAATAGAAGACATACCTATTAAAATCGGGAGATTCTTTATTCCCGTTGACTTCGTAGTGCTTGTTATTCCCGAGGACACTCACACCCCTATTATTTTAGGGAGACCATTTTTATTCACTGCTCGCGCAGTGATCGATGTCGGGGGTAAGACACTCACATTCCAGGTAGGAGATGAAGAATTGATTTTCCATCAATCTAAGTCTCGTAGGGCTCCCATGCAAGCTCAACCTTGCAATGCCCTCTCCTTTACTGACTCTCATATTGACACTCCAGCTCAAAATGTGGAATTTTGTGCTGCAATTGTGACCCCTCTGCCTTAGGCTGAGGGCGAAAAGGAGGAACATTCGTCTGTTTTCCTTGCTGTAGGTACAGATGGAATAGCTGCAGGAGCTGTCAAAGGTCATAGTGCAATTAAAGTCAATCAAACCTGGGATCTTAACGTCAAAGCTGATGGGAAAAAAAAGGGACGAGAAAAGTTCGTGCATATGTGGATGTTAACTATTCTCCCCCTAATGGTTCAAATTCAAGCTCGTGGAGAACGAAGAGGACGGTCAAGGACGTGTGGACGCGGGCCTACGGGGGTCGCTCGGGAGGAAAAGCGGGCAAGCTTTTGCATTTGTGGAGTCGCCACCAATTTATTGTGGAAAATTGGAAACCGTTCGAATACCTCGTGCCATGTCAAGACAGAAAGTAGTGACATGAACACCAAGAACTCGTTACCCTTAGCATTCTATGTCTAGAATACCTCTCGTGGATGCCAATGAACACGAATGTTCACAGAGATCTGGAGTAAGGGGTGAGGGTACGTATTAGGATGCTCTTTTGATCGAACACCTAATCCCGCCCGCCTCGATAGCGGCCTCTACTAATGATTAGAGAAAAATCATTTATACTCGATATGTTGAAGGTTATATGCATGCTATGAAACATCCAATAAATTAATCCTAGCATGTGAACTAACTAAGTCAGTAGACACGTAATTTAACATGCATTAATGTCGAGGTAGAAATTTAATGTTGATTACATGTGAGAGCATACAAGCAATACGATAAAAAGAAATATAATAAAAATACAATAAAGGAAAATTACAATAAATTACAATGGTTTATTGATTTACGTCAAAATACATTTAAAACGGATAATTTGGGAAAAATAAAATAAAAAAATAAACGAACAGATTAATAGGTGATAATATGATTAATAGTTAATTAAAACGTAATTAATAAACTAGGGCAAGGCAAAAGTGGGAGTTCAGAGACAGAACTCAACCCGGAACAGGCGCAGCAGAGCTGCGTCCTTTGGAAGAGGTGCAGCGAACGCTGCATCTGTTCCCGAGTTCAGTTCTGGCTGTGAAGCATGAATTGCAAGTTGTTAATGTTCGTAGGTGATTTTAATGCTCGATTATTGATAATTGACTCGGATAGAAGTGGTTTAACATATTATTTACATGTGATTGAGTCATAAAAACAATAAAACATGAACAAAACTAAAAATGAATTAATTACAAGATTAAAAGATTAATTTTGAGGATTAATAACACAAATTAAACTAACTAAACGAATTAATTATTAAACAGGTTATTAGTGACGAACTAATGATGGTGACGATAAATAAAAGATGGAAATATATCAATGATGAATTCCAGAGACTCAATATGAATAAATCGAACCTCTAAAAAACCCGAATTGATTTTATGACGAAAACCCGCAAATATGAATTATAAGGGATTTAAGTCGGGATTTTGAAAGATGAATTAATTACTAATGATTAATGATTTACATGTTAAAATTGTTATGTTAAAAATTATCGTGTTAAAGAAATATGAACAATTGAAAATAAAGACGAAAACGAACAGACAAACAAAAGACGAAGGAAGAAGAAAGGAAGCAGGAACTGCGGCAGCCTCAGGAAGAGGCGCAGCAGGTGCTGCGTCCCTTCGAAGAGGCGCAGCAGGTGCTGCGTCCTTTCTCGACGTTTGTCTCCTGATAATCCGTAAAAAGGATTTAAAGTAAGGTTTTAGAAATTGGTTTTAAGCATATTTTCGTCGTAAATCTTATAATAATGATTACAAAAAATAAAGAACAATAATAAAATAGGGATTTACACCCTCAGACTTACATGTTTGACGAAACGAGATTGACTAAGTTAACGTTTAGTGATGCTCGACTCGAATGTACGACGAAAGTGCCCTCTAGGAGGAAAAAGAATAAGATTGATTAAATTTGATTGATGTGGAGTTGGTCAAATTGGTCGGTCATGCAAAACGAGGTTGGTACTCAGAAGGATCCGAGTTTACGTGGTCGAAAGTTCAAGCACGTAGATGCCAAAAAGCAAGAGCGTGGTCTTAGAATGCAAAGGGAGAAGAGAAGGGCGGACACTCGCGTGAGAAATATGAGGACCGAAGGTCTCTATTTATACTAATCACACGGAGGCATTAGGGTTTCGGAGAAACTTTGGAAGTGAATCTCGAAAAGATTTGAAAACACGCAGAAAGGCACTGGGGAAGAGGCGCAGCAGCTACTGCGTCTCTTGGAAGAGTCACAGCACCTGCTGCGTCCTTTCCCAAGTGGTTTCCTCCTACGGAAGAAAGATTTCCGCGTTTCTATTATGGAATTGCGGTTTGATCTCAATTTCCTTAATATTTTATATAATATTTTGGGATATAGTTTGCCAAAGAGATTAAAAGATTGAAAATATGGAATAGAAGTATCCGGAACATTCCAGAATATTCCGACTCAGCATTTTAAAACGGTTATTAGAAAATGAAGACGGTTTTTGACCCGGACTCCAAATGTACTCTAATTACTGCCAAAACGACTGTATCGGCACGTAGATGACAACTATGAGGTAGACACAAGTTTTTGAGCTATCACTTGACGATAAACTTACGAACTGTCATAAATCATTCCGCGTACCAAACATGCGGCCCAATCATCACCGGGTCGCTTGAGGGAGGTGCAGAAATGAGGTATCTACAGAGCCCCCACTTTGACTGAGGCTTGGACAAGGCGAAATTCAAAGTATAGCCATCAGGTCAATCGAAGATTACAACCTGGCGACGCGAGGCGGCTCAAGGGGTCTGAGCCAAGGACCTGTCGTCGGGAACATTTTAGAGTCTGTCGACTTCCGGGGAGGGTCGTTTAGAGTCCATTAGACTACGTGAGGAGGCTCGCCAACCATAAGAAGAGACCATACCTGAGATTCCTTGAGACTCCAAAGGAAGGCAAAACGTGAAATCGAAGAGGCAGCAGGACGTCGGCAGGAACTGCTGGGGAAATCTGCTCGGGTCGGTTTTCAAACAAACTTCGGCAAAACTTGAGGTTGATGTTGATCTCCACGTGTTGAGAGGGACAATTGGCTGTCCGAAACTCTTGCTGGGGGAACGTAATCGAGACTGATCTCCACGTCTTGAGAGGGACAATTGTCTGTCCAGAACTCTCGCTGGGGAACATAATATAGGTGTGTCGAAACACCTGTCAGAGGGTACTCGCTCATTGTGGCAAGCGAGGTCTTGATTACGTACCACAACAGTTTGCAGTCAGTTTGAAAATGCGGGTCCAGACGAAGGATAACATCAAATGGACCAAATATATGGTATATGGCATTGAGGAAGAGGCGCACCAAAAAATGGGCCCACAAATAACGAACTTATAACGAATCTTCAAAAATTAATTTGGAGAGAAACTTAGGAAGAGGTGCAGCAAGAGCTGCGTCTCTTGGAAGAGGCGCAGCACCTACTGCGTCTTTTCATGAGCGTGGCTCTGTCTGGGTAAAAACTCGATAAACACGGGTTTTTATTCATAATTTCGAAACACAAATTCATCAAATACTCTCCCGAATTTCAACAATTTCTCGCCAAAATTCGATCAAAAGCTTGCATTTGCCATGACTAATCGAGGTATGTGTATTATCTTTTCATTAATCTTCCGTATTTGATCAATTTGGATCGACAAATTAGGGTTTCCAACCCTAAAAATGTCGAAAATTTGGGGCTTTTCCCCCAAATGATTTTGCCTTGCAAAATTGAATTTGTAGATGGATAATTGGAAATATAAGGATCATAACCATATGTTCATTTCGAATTTTCATTGAGTTTTGAGCATTTGAGTGAAATTGAGACGGTCTCACAGCTGAACCGTAAACTGCTTCGAAAATAGCCTTAGGATTGCCCGTTTGTGATGAAACTCGATAAATGGAATCCTTGTATGATGGGTAAACTTCCTACCATCTCGCAATTTTGATTTGTGACGGCTTTTTCAGGACACTTTTCTAGGGCATAATCATCGTTATAACGAAATGCTGTTGAAATTCCGACTCGAACCCATGACTACGCTTCAACTTAGACTTGACTTGACCCATATCACCACATGAGCAGTCGAGTTTTTGGGAAAGAGGCGGCCTAAATAAGGCTTGTCGTCATTTGACGCGGCCTAAATTCACATTAATTTTGCAAGCACGAAAATCCCCAAACTAAGGCTTGTCGTCATTTGACGCAGCCTAAATTCACTTTAATTTTGCAGATGATGAGGCTTCTACGTCAGGGAGGGGTCCCATGGACATGGACACGACTCTTGACCCTTCTCGTACGCTTGAGGAGGCGTTAGAGTAGGCTTTCATTGCTGCAGTGGCAGCTGCTGAGGACGAGGTCGTCGAGGAGGAGGTTGTTAAGGAGGAGGAGGAGGCCCCGAGGCGGGCTAACGTCGGACGAGGTGGTCACCAGCTGAGGGGAGCGCCCGAGTGGGCTGAGAGCTAGGACAACAGACACCTCATCTGGGCTGCGGAGGGTCACTTGTCCTATAGGACGGTGAAGAGCTTGGTAATTTGAACTCATCACTCTTTCATTTATCTTCTTTTATTCTTACTCGCTATTCCTTTTCTCTTTCATTCGATCTAAAGATAGCTCTTGCTTCGAATCAAAATAGGAGGCCGGGAACATCAGGTCTTTCTCGGGCTACACAACGATGATGGAGTCTTACGGGAAGTTGTCACCGGAGGAGCGAGCCATCATTGAGCAGGGAGAGTTTGGTGCCTTGGTATGAGCTTGGAGGGACATCAAGGGAAGGAAGATTCGAGCTAACCTTAGCCTGGTTCGAGATTTCCTTGATCGGTTTTGGGACACGACCTCTACTTTTCACATGCCTTTTGGCGAGGTTAGGGTCACGTTGGAGGATTACGGCATGATTTCTGGCTTGTCGTGCGGGACTGAGGCTGTGGTGTGGCCGGAGACAGCCATGAGGGTGGACTCGGCTGAGACTAGGAGCTTGATCGGCTGGAACCTGATGCCGAAGGCTGCTGCGGTTCCCGGGTGGGTGCCTAGTTCCTATGTTCGGGATTACTTTGCTGGGAAGAGACCGACGATGGTGGTGATTGATGGGAGAGAGACGGCTCCTCCTCCTTGCACTGCCGAGCATAGAGCTCGTTTGTGGCTCTGGTGGTTCTTTTCTTCGATCTACCTTGGAGACAAGGGAGAGAGGCTGTCGACGAAGCTTCTTCCCTTCCTTTCTGACCTGAGTGGCCTAGGCTGTTGGGACTGGGTCACTGCTGGATTTGCGGTCCTCATTCGCTATATGAGGGCCATGGTTCGTCCGGAGTTGATAGAGAAGGGGACTTCTCCTACCACTGTTGGCCCTGGACTGTTGCTAGAGGTACGAAACTTTCATTTCTTATCATGAAAGATCATTTCCTTTTCTTATCAAATCACGAAAGATCGTCATTGATTATCTTGTCTTGCAGGCGTGGGTGTACTCCTACTTTCCGAGTCTCGCGCCCAAGAGGACAGAGCCAGTGGAGAGAGCCTATCCCGTTGTGAGGAATTGGGTGATGTGTCCCATGAAGAGCCAGCGTTCGTTTCACGACATCTGTCGACGGGACGTGAACGCTCTACAGTTGGAAGGAGTGAGTACCTGACTCATCCTTCTTTGCTTGCTTCTTCATTGCTTTCTTTTAGAACTAATCATAAGAACGACCTCTTGTTTGCTTTTCATAGTGGGTGCCCAGGCATTGGGCGGACTACACTAGCGTCCCTCCTTTTGTGGCTGAGGTCCTTCGACCCAGAAGCTCGAGTCGGTTGTTGCTGAGGACGTCGATGGGTCCCGTGTGGTACTTGGGCGAGCGTTTGACTCATTAGTGCTCTCGTGATGTCCCAACGGTCCCCATCGATCCTCCTCGGACGATGTTCAGGGAGCCTTCCGATGCTGAGAGGGAGGCAGACTTGGCAGACGTCGGTAGCGACGCCCTCCTTCTTCCTGGTGAGGACTACTCGGCGTTCCTTTACCGGAGGTTAGCGTACTGGCCAGTTGTGGTAAGTGCTTTATTCTTTTTCGATTGACATGAAAACATGATGAATGATCGTCAATTAATGAAAATAATTTGAATTTTGCAGGAGGTTGAGGTGGCGGGCATCAAGCCCCCAGCGTACCCCGAGACCCTCGAGTACACTGATGCGACGGGGATGACGACGATCTCCGAGCTTCGCGACTTTGACGTGGCGGTGAGAGATGCTGGTCTAGACGAGTGGCAGCATCTGATCCGGAGGGTATGCTCCCCAATTTAATCAGCTTTTGTATAAGAATACACTTGTTTAAACTTATCCCATTATTGAGAATCCTTGTTTATTGAAATGTAGGTTGCGCCATCCCGGTTCGTGGCTTTGTGGAGGGTAGCTAACCGGCTACGGGCTACTGCCATCGAGGCACTTGCTGGTGGTCGAGGACGTCAGGTATGAACCTTCCGTTTACTTCATTTTTGAATTTTCTAACTTTCTTTATGTTTGAAATGATTGACATGAGCCAATTCTTGTCGTTTGTAGAGGGAGCGTGACTTGGAGCGAGAGCTAGCCCAGTCCCGAGAGGAGACGGCTCGCCTGCTGAGGGAGCCAGAGGTCCGCGACGCCGAGATCGCTGCTCTCGAGGCGAGAGTTACCGAGTTGGGCGGCGACCAACAGTAGTTTGTTGATCTTTGTCGTTTTTGTTGTTGGCTATACTTCACAAACATTTTTACATTTTAGGACTTTCATTTTGCACTTTATACACTTTGTTTCAGGCTCGAGCCCCCAGTTTGGTGTACATATTCCTTTTGGTTGTATATACGATGGCCTGAGTGCCTTTGCTGTTGGGTTGTATGTTTGTACCTGCAGGTTAGCTTTGAACAAGTTTGGTAGATAACGGTTTATGCCGTCATGCTGCCGACATTTACACAAAAATTGCACATAAAGACATATCTGTACACGTGGCCTAAATTAGCGCAAGACAAAGACTAGAGAAAATGCAAAAAAAATTATCGAAAATGACCGGACAGTATGGAGGGTTACCCCTTAAAAAAAGATGAAAATAGAAACATATAAGTTTGAAATGTGATATGAAGCGGCAGTGAAATGATTCTCAAAAAAAGAAAATTAAAAAGAAATGGGTAAATTTTGAAAATAAGTAATTAAATTGGTGAAATGATTCCCCAAAAAAGAAAATTAAAAAGAAATGGTTAAGTTTGAAAATAAATAATTAAATTGGTGAAATGATTCCCCAAAAAGAAAATTAAAAAAGAAACATGTAAGTGTGCTGAAATGACGAAAATGTCGATGTCGCCTCGAAATGCGTTCCCGTGGAATTAGGAAACTTGAAAACATGGTAATTTGATGGAATTACCAAAAATAATAACCCATGCGAATAGGAATTTATGCTTTAAGGATTTAGGAAATATTCAACGCGGAAAATCACAGAAGTACAGCTGAGGAAGAGGCGCAGCAGGAGCTGCGCTCCTTTGAAGAGGCGCAGCAAGTGCTGTGCCCTTTCCTAAGTGTGTCCGTCCTGACAGATTTTGGAAAACAGCTTTTAGTATAAATATAGACGTCGATGGAGGTTGTATTCACATAATTCTTCCGTCTTTCTCCGTCTTATTACATAAAAACTCTTTAATTAATTATATATCATGAATACTTTAGAAATCCGTCTCAAAAAATGGACAAACGAGTTCTCAAATGTGGAGAAACATGATATGGGTGCCTACAACTTTGGATCAATTTTGAGCTTGAAGCTAATTAAGGTTGTCAAACCGTTCTTGGATGCTTGTCTTGAATATTGGGACCAGAACTATCACGTATTTGCCTTTCCTGGAGACGATATCTGCCCATTCCCTGAAGAAATTGCTGCAATTGGTGGTTGGGACCCGGAACATTTACCTGCTATACCCTCTACTTCTCAAGGGTATAAAAAAAAATTTAGGGATTTGCTTGGATTGACAAGAGCTAAGGTTGACCGTCTTGTGACCTCAAAAGGAGTCCGAATGCTGGATTTCATTGATCGATTGATAAATAGGGCAGATCCTACTATCTCCTATGTTGCGAGGCGGAGGGCATTCGGGTTTTGCCTATTGCATGTTTATGTCCTTCAAGGGCATGTTGATGATGATATGAGAGGTGACCCTCTCTATTTGAGCTTAGTTGAGCAGATGGAGCTGCGCAGGAGCCCAGCTTGCCTATGTTTAGGAGAGATCCTGTTGGGGTTAGATAACAGGAAAACCAACCGCGACCTTCCTTATTTGAGAAGTCCCATCATTTTGCAGGTAAAATAACAAATTTTTTTTTGAATACTAATACCTGCTTTTGGTAGGTTTGGCTTATGGAGCGCTTACGATTGATCGAGCCCCTGTTAATGTTCCTGCTTATCATGCTCGCTCAATTGCAATGAGGACTAGGCTTTACATGGTGGACTTTACTCGAGTCTGCAATTACTGGGAGAACAAGCTGAAGAGCGAGGATAGTCCCTTGATCAGATGGATCGTACCATGGTGGCATCTCAAATCTGTTACTGGAGTATCATCCTTGGACCCTACCCGATCTGTGTGCATTCCTGACTTGGAATTCATGGTATGCATCTTCCCAGAGAGGCTGATGAGGCAGGTTGTATTGAAGCAGACGATTCCAAAGCTTGACACTGTTCTTCAGACTGCCATGGCGCTTACTACTGAGAGCCGAAGAGAGTGGGCCCTCAAATGGGCTCAAAGAAACATGTGGTTCCTAAACTCTTCTGTTAGTGCACTATGGGTATCAGATTCCTACTTGCAGTGGAGGAAGGCTACTACTCCTGAGGAGCGCGAGAGACTAAGGAAACGCAAGCCTGTTGACTACAAGGTTAGTGATGTAGAGAAGGAGAAAGAGAAGCACTTGACCGAGGGAGAGGAAGAAGCCGGATTTCGAGTTGTTCATCCATCGAAGAACTTGAAGACTTCTCCTGCCGTGGAAAAGGTGGTAGATAAGAGTGTCAAGGCTAGAACACGAGAGAGACCGTTGGTGATTAGGTCTGAGATAGCGCAGGAGCGTCCGGCTCGTGGTCGAGACAAGAAATATGATAATAACGACAAAGACAAAGGGAAAATGGAAGAATAGCCTAAGTCTTTAATATTATTTATTATTATTATTATTATCATTTGCAAAATGGTGGGGTTTTTAGAATCCTAGCCTATTTATTTTAGCATTTATTTATTATATGGCATATTATTATTATTATGGAAAGAAATGAAATAAAAAGGTTAAATGGTTATGAAATCGTTGTAATTTTCTTTCTATTATTCTTGTCGAATTCCAAATGCATACGCAAATGTCCTTCTATTTACATTAATAAAATAATGGGTTGTATCCTGTGAAGGATTGCCTACGTATTCATTTAAAAATGAAATCAAACCCTTGCGCGTTGATGCGTGTCATTTATATGATGTTTTACACCCTATTTTACACGCATTTCAGAGCTCAATTATGTAGTTTATGCTACTATTTTCCCTATTTCCGTCTACTTTCGTGTTTTTGTATAATATTGCAGAAATGTGAAGAATCCAGCGGAAAATGAGCCGAATCCGTTCCCGAGTGTTTAGCATAGGATTTGACATGAGGTATTGACTCGAGGAATGAGCTTGGTGTGCGTTTCAAGGCCTAAAGATAGCAAAAGCATGGGTGCGTACGAGTTTAACAAGCAAAGAAGCACTTCTCGACATTGCAGCCTGCTTCAGATGGCAATATCTCGAGTTCTAGAGCTGATAATCGAGTGATTCCAATTGGAGGCTGCAATGTCGAGAAGTGCTTCTTTGCTAACTAAACTCGTACGCACCCATGCTTTTGCTATCTTTAGGCCTTGAAACGCGCACCAAGCTCATTCCTCGAGTCAATACCTCATGTCAAATCCTATGCTAAACACTCGGGAACGGATTCGGCTCATTTTCCGCTGGATTCTTCACATTTATGCAATATTATACAAAAACACGAAAGTAGATGGAAATAGGGAAAATAGTAGCATAAACTACATAATTGAGCTCTGAAATGCGTGTAAAATAGGGTGTAAAACATCATATAAATGACACGCATCACGCGTAGTTCAAGTAAATGTAAAAGAATAATTGTTCTAAGCAAGAGCTTGTAATGAACTAGAAAATAAGCATGAGCTTTACTTACTCTTAAAGCACAATACAGTTTATTTGATGATATGAGGATGACGATTTATCAAAATGCAAGCGCAAGGTGACATTAGCTTATTTCAGCTGGCCAGGGGCCGTTTATATTCCGTGCCACAGGAGCGACACGTGAGGTTACGCGAGGCGCGTTTTGTTCCTATTCTAGGCATAGTAACGTTTTAGTTGGTCGAGGTTTGTTGGGTTGGCAAATTCATTGCCATCTAAGTCTTTGATCCTAACTGCACCCCCGGGGAGTATGGATTTGACCAGAAACAGTCCGGCCCAGTTGGGTTTAAACTTTCCTCGCGGATCGACAGGTAAAAGAGCTCTAACTGATTTGAGAACCAAGTCTCCTTCTTTGATGTTCCTTGGCTTAACCCTTTTGTTGAAGGCTCGTTTGATACGTGCCTGATACGTTTGAATATTATGTAATGCGCACAATCTACGTTCATCTAGGAGGATGAGTTCTTTATACCTATCCCTCTTCCAATCGGCTTCCGGGATTTGACTTTCGAGTAAAATACGCAAGGATGGTATTTCGAGCTCGACTGGTTGCACGGCTTCCATGCCGTAGGTCAAATAGAAAGGGGTGGCCCCAGTGGGCATCCTAACAGATGTGCGATATCCCCACAAGGCAAATGGTATCTTGTTTGGCCAATCTCGATAGTTGTCAATCATTTTCTTGAGCATTGTGACAGCGTTTTTGTTTGCTGCCTCTACTACACCATTAGTTTGTGGTCTATATGGCGAGGAATGGTGATGTTTGATCTTGTATTTGGCTAGCAATTGCTTAGTCTCGGCCTGGAAATGGGATCCATTGTCACTAATGATCTCATGTGGGCAACCGTATCGACAGATGATATTGGTTTGTATGAATTTTGCCACGTTCTTGGCTGTGAGACTAGTATAAGAAGCCGCTTCTACCCATTTGGTGAAATAGTCGATAGCCACCAAAATGAAACGGTGACCTCTGTTCAGTGGGGTGATCTTTACGATGATGTCAATTCCCCAAGCAGAAAAAGGCCAAGGAGATGTCATGGTGTAGAGTAATGAAGGAGGGACATGTTGCACATTCCCGAAAATTTGGCAGTTATGACAATGTCTGACATACTTGATGCAATCGGATTCCATTGTGGTCCAATAGTATCCTAAACTTGTGATTTTCTTTGCCATCATTGGTCCACTCATGTGAGGGCCACATTCTCCATCATGGACTTCCTCCATCACTTTCCGTGCCTGTGAATGATCAAGGCAGCGCAGGATTACGCCAAGAGGCGTTCTTTTATATAATTCTCCTTGCATGAGGACGTATTGGGAAGCTAGTAGGCGTATAACACGTTGTCCCCTCTTGTCCATATCTAGTGGATAGGTGCCATTGAGTTTGAAGTTCAGGAATGCTTGGAACCAAGGTTCCTCTGGGTTTTCTTCTTCATTTGTAATTTGGTGCACATAAGCCAGTTCTGACAGTCGTTCGATGCATAAAGGCATTTCTACCATATTATCCGGCATGTTAATCAAAGATGCAAGTTTTGCAAGGGCATCTGCAAATTGATTCTCTTCTCGAGGTAAGTGTAGGTAGGTTAATTGATCGAAGAATTGGGCAACTTGGTCTATCCTTGCTTGGTAGGGTGCTAGGCTTTCACTCCGAATTTTCCAAGATCCCGTAATTTGCTTGATGATCAAAGATGAATCTCCATGTACCCAAAGATTCTTGATGCCTAAACCTACTGCTGCTTGTAGTCCAATGAGGCAAGCCTCATATTCTGCCGCATTGTTTGTCACCTCGAAGTCGAGTTTGACAGAGAGTGGTGTATGCTCGCCTTCAGGAGAAATGAGCAACACTCCTATTCCGAATCCTCTTAAGTTCGACGCTCCATCAAAATAAAGGTCCCAGGAGTCTACATCGGTTTGGAGTATATCCTCGTCTGGAAACGACCAGGTGTCTATTTTTTGCGCATCATTGATGGGATTTTCTGCGAAGAACTCGGCGACGGCGCGCCCTTTTATAACTTTCAGAGGCACATACTTGAGATCGAACTCCGAGAGCATCAAATTCCATCTTGCTAGGCACCCATCGAGAACGGGTTTCTCGAAGAGGTATTTTACAGGATCCATTTTGGAGTATATTTTTACGGAGTAGCTAAGCATGTAATGGCGTAGCTTCTTCGTTGCCCACACAAGAGCGAGGCATGTCTTCTCGAAAGGTGTGTATTTACACTCGTACTCCAAGAACTTCTTACTGAGGTAGTAGATAACCCTTTCTTCTTTTTCTACTGTTTGGGCCAGCATGGCACCCATGGCTGTTTTAGTTACCATGAGATATAAACCAAGAGGTTGATCTCGTTGAGGTGGCATGAGCACTGGTGGTTTGTCTAGTATCTCCTTGATTCGGTCGAATGCCTTTTGACAGTTATCATCCCACATGGTGTGATCCGTTTTCTTTAGCTTTTTGAAGATAGGTTCACAGATCATGGTTAGTTTCGATATGAATCGACTTATGTACTGCACCTTACCCAAGAATCCTCTAACTTCCTTCTCTGTTTGAGGTTGTGGCATTTCGATTAGGGCTTTGATCTTTGAAGGGTCTATTTCTATACCGCGTTAGATAACGACGTATCCCAGGAGCTTGACGGATGTTACCCCGAATGCACATTTCTGAGGATTGAGCCTCATGTTGTAATTTCGTAATCTGGAGAAGAATTTGCGAAGGTTCCCAATGTGCCCCTCTCTGTCTTTGGACTTGACAATCATGTCATCTACGTATACCTCAACTTCTTTATGCATCATGTCATGTAAGAGTGTAGTTGCGGTGCGTTGATATGTAGCTCCGGCATTGATTAACCCAAACGGCATAACCGTGTAGCAATAGGTACCCCATTGGGTTACGAAGGCGGTCTTGTGCATATCTTCTATGGCCATCTTGATTTGGTTATACCCCGCATATCCGTCCATGAAGGATAGCAATGCGTGATCCGCTGTATTATCCACCAATATGTCGATATGTGGTAGAAGAAAGTCATCCTTGGGACTTGCTTTGTTTAAGTCTCTGAAATCAACACAAACACGGATTCTCCCATCCTTTTTGGGTACGGGTACTATGTTGGCTACCCAGTCTGAGTACTCAGATACTTTGATGAACCCGACTTTGAATTGCTTATCGACTTCTTCTTTGATCTTAAGAGCCCATTCTGTCCTCATTCGACGAAGCTTCTGTTTTACGGGCTTGAAACTTGGTTTGATTGGGATTCTGTGCTCTGCGATATCCCTGTCGATCCCTGGCATGTCTTTGTAGGACCAAGCAAAAATGTCCTTGAACTCGTGTAGGAGGTTTATGAAACTAGCCCTCTCGGCGGGGCTTAAGGTCGTCCCTATCCTAAGTTCTTGGGGTTCTAGTTCAGTTCCTACGTTGATGGGTTCAGTGTTTTCTATAACTGATCCCCTTTCCCCCTCTTGTAATATTTCTTTGGCTATGTAGGGAGGTATTTCGATTGAGTCTGGGTCTGGGTCATCCTCGTTATCATCGTAGAAGAATTGCATTCAGAATAACACAAAGAGTAAGCAGAACCTGATTTATTCATATTAAAATTTGAGAAAAGTTGAAACAAAGAAGCCATCTGTTCGGTAGTCAGTGGCGGTAAAGGGACAACTGTTAGGACATTTCCCGAACTACTGTTACTATTTGATGCTAGGCTAGAAGAAACAAGGGGAGTGGGAGTGACGACAGGAGGAGACTCTCTAGGGACTTCTCTAGACTCTGACTCTGACTCGAATTCATCGTCTTCTGGTTCTCCTTTGAACATCTCTCCTTCTCTCGTAGTGAGCTTGAAGAGTCTTCCTTGGTTGTTTGTCCATTTGATCGACTTTCTCTCCTTTCTGTTGATTCGAGCTAGTTTTTGTGATTAATGCTTTAGGGTTGAAGTGATCGTCTTGAAGTATCATGGTAATGATCTCATCATGCGCGGCTCTAACAAATCGATCTTCCCCAAACAGTAAGCTAACAGCTTGTTCGTCTAAACAAGGTGCTTGACGAGTTTTGACGGTAGGAACCGTTTATGTGGGAATAAAGTAGCAATCGTGAAAGATCTCGATTCCAGCCAGTTGCTATGTAGTGCCAAGGCTCGGGAAACCCATGGAAGAGTTCTTGGCTTCCCTCCCTGACGAAATATCCATTTAGGGTAGGGAGGTAGGGTCGCATTTAGATTCCCACGTTCTTGCGGTTTTGGAATTGAGTGAGCATTTCTAGGGCTTCCTCCTTGGTGGGTTTATATCCTAGTCCTAGTGGAATCCTTTGTGAATTGCCTTCTTTGTAGGGTGCAAAGGTGTTTCTTCGGATAGGATTCAGAGGCATTCCCGGGAAGTATCCCCGAGATTTGAGTATGTGGTTGACCACTAAATTGGAGTAAGGATTGAAGTACAAGGGTGCCAACTCGCTTTCTATGACGCTTATGCTATGAAAGCCCCCAAGTTCATGTACTGGATCTGCGAGTACTTGGTTATTTGATCTCTTTTCTATTACCGCTTTGATGGGTGACGAAGTGATCGTCACCACTTTATCATCTAGTGGGATCTTGATTTTCTGGTGGAGGGTGGATGTTACTGCTTTGGAAGCGTGAATCCAAGGTCTTCCCAGAAGTATATTAAAGGATGCTTCAATGACCACTATTTGGAAGTTAACCTTTCGTTCAATCGCCCCTGTGGCTATGGTAAGGTTAACCAGTCCTACCACTTCTCGTCGTGTACCATCATATGCACGAACACCTTGGTTGGTAGGGGTCCAATCCGACTCTTTCATGCCTAATTTGTATGCCGTTTTTAATGGTATGACGTTGACTGCCGAGCCATCATCTACCAAAGTCATTGGCACATTCTTCTTCAAGCAAATGACAGTGATGTAAAGAGCCAAGTTGTGATTAGCGCCAAAAGGTGGTAAATTTTCATCTGAGAAAGTAACAGGGTTACGTAGCTTAGATGACTCTTGGAAGACCAAGTTGACCACGTCATAAGGTGTGGAGTTATGTGCCACATTTAGTTTGGCCAAGGCTTGCAGTAAAGCTTGGCGATGTGGGAACGAGCTTGCAACTAGTTGCCAGACTGAAAGATCAGCCTTTGTCTTCTGTAGTTGCTTTAGAAAATGGTCAGTAGAGGTATCTTTGTTATCATTTGACGTGACAACGTTGGTATTGGTGATTGGCCCATTGGCTATGGGCCCGTTTTGAGAAACATTTTGGTATGGACGCCCTGAATGAGTAAGATGGTCCACATCTTGATCCTCACTATTTTGGACTATTTCCTCACTGACTTTAGCTAGGTAATGTTCAGTGAGGTATTCATCCTCATCATCGTCGGCCCATACTCCATTGACAGTAGCAAGTTCTCTCAATCTCATGATTTCGGCCTCCAATTGGATGATTTGGTCGATTAGTTCATCAACCACGGCTATTACTTCTTTCATTATAGCCTTTTGAGAGAGATTTAGTGGCGCACGTTCTTTGGGTGTTGCATTTGGATCATGTAGGGTTGCCACTACACTTTCTAATTATGAGACTTGCCTATTCACATTCTTTGCCCATGTTATAAAGTCGGTGATGGTAGGGGAAATGGTAGAGTAGTTCCCTTCTTCTTCTATTGCATAGATCTCATCTTCGACTGGAGAAATGAGGTGTGAACAATCTAAGGTAGATTCTTCACTTGTAATCATCAAAACTCCAAGAGGATTCTGAGTATTGTTAGGTTTACCTCCAGGCGGTATTGGTAGGCGACCGTCTTCAATCATGTCTTGAAGCACATGTTTTAGCTTGTAACATTTTTCTGTATCGTGTCCCTTACCTCTACAATATTCGCAGTACGAATTCTCGTCCCAGGATTTGGATTTCTTTTCTGGTTCAGGTGTAGGGCCTATGGGTTGAAGCTTACCCTGTTTCATCAATCTCTTCAGAGCATTGGAGTAGGTATCCCCAATATTTGTGAACTTTATTTTTGGGATACTCTTCTTTGATGGTTCAAGAAGGTTAACCTCATCAGTCTTACTAGTAGAGCCATAAGAACGACTTGTTGAACCTTGATATCCATGACCTACCATTTTGGACAAGAGCCCTTTACGGATGTCATCTTCGATCCTTGTTCCTAGTACGGTTAAGTTCTTGAAGGTCTTAATGTTTTAGTATCTCAAATGATTTGCATAAATGGGTTTTAAATTGTCCACGGATTTCTCCACGAGGGTGGCTTCATCTGGACGCTCGACAAGTTGGGTACTAGTCTTCCTCCACCTACTTAGGAAGTCGGTGAAGCTGTAATACTCCGTATTTATAAGTCTTGGGGTACTCTATCGAGTAGGCCTTACTCTGTCGAGTAAGGGTAAGTTGCGTTTTAGAAAAGTTTCTGACCTGTTGGGTACTCGATCGAGTAACTAGGGTACTCGATCAAGTAAGGGGGTAGTAAGGGGGTACTCGATCGAGTACCTCGGGTACTCGATCGAGTAGCCGGTTTCACGGGGAGTTTTCTCGGGTTTTGTTAATTATGCGATTAAGGTATATAAGCTTTGTCGTCATTATTCTAAATCACTTTTGCAAAACCTAAATTACTGTTTAAGAGAGAAAGCAAGCAAGTTCTTCATCCTAATCGCATTATTAGCAATCCCCGGAGTTTGGAAGGTCAGTTCTCGTCGTTGGTTATACCGTTGAGTTACTTGCGTCGAGGGTAAGATCTATGTACCCTTTTTATTGTCTTTCCTTTGATTTGGTTAAACTCTAATATAGGGATTTGGGGGTTTTTGAGTAGTATGTAATTGGGTAGCATTTATGTGTTGTATGATAGGAGGAGGTTTCATAGAGGAGGCTTTTTGATACGCGAAAGAGAGACCGTCGACAGTGTGCTTTCCAGGTAGGATTTCCTACTCAGTATTAGTCCCATAATGGGATGTTGGTTGATGTGTTGAGATTGATTGTTTGATATAGTAATTAGATTGTGACGGTCGTGATTGTGATTGTGATTGTGATTGTTGTCTATGGTTCTCGAGGCGTGTCCTCGGCTGAGTGGGGTCACTTGCGGGAGTGGCTTCACGCCCTAGTTTCGCCTTCTGTGGAACCCGCCACAGAAGGGATGTGCACATTAATGGACAGGGTTATCGCTCACTATGTGGAGCGGGGATTTGGTGGGTACGGCTAGGGATGGCAACGGGTCGGGGCCCCGACCCAGACCCTTAGGGTCGGACCCTAATGGGTCGGGTCTGGGTCTGAAATTTGAGACCCTAATGGGTATGGGTCGGGTATGGGTCTTAATAAATTATTTCGGGTCCGGATCCGGGTCTGATTTATGGGACCCGGACCCGACCCTTAGACCCGTAAAAAAAAAAAAAAAAAAAAATCAAAACACACACTGAATCTTTGATAGACGAAATCTAATAATCTCCATCTCCCTCATTCTAAATCTAAATCATTCTACTCCTATAACATCTCCATCTCCCTCATTCTAAATCTAAATCATTCTAAACATCTAAACATCATCTCCCTCTAATTTACTATCCCTAACAAATCAATTCCACCTCTCCTTCTACATCCCCACCTCTCGTTCTAACTTTAACTCCTAATTAAACCCCCAAATCACCAACCACAACGTCGACAACGGCAACCACGAGAGGGCGACTGACGACTACGAGGTTGGCGACCAGATTTATGGGACCCGTGACAAACATTCAGCGGCGAACATTCGGCAACAAGTTCGACGACGACAAGTGAATCCCTCCTTTTTAGGTTTTTTTATCCCTTTTCTAATTCTTCAATTAATTTGTATGATTTTACTCTTTTTATTGTTCTTGATTTCATAGATATGCTTGAAGAATTGAATTGAAATTGGTTTGAAAATTAGGGTTGTACTGGGAATTGAATTGAAATAGGTTTGATGCCACGGTTGTACTGGGAATTGAAATTTTTGTGCTTCCTCAACCAGACCCTCGGGTAGACCCGGACCTGACCCGGACCCTTTGGGTATGGGTATGGGTCCAATAATTTTAGACCCTTTAGGGTCTGGGTCGGGTCCGGGTCCATGTGGTGGGGGTAAGGGTCGGGTCCGGGTCTTGTCGGACCCGACCCAGACCCGACCCATTGCCATCCCTAGGTACGGCTGCGGTCCCCCACTGGCAGGGCTGGTCCAGTGGACAGTCAATGATTGAGATGATTGGAGTTGATGTAACTGTGTGTGTGTGACAGTTAAGCTGTCTGTTTATCTTATTGTTAATATATATATTGAGTTGTGTGATTTAACGACCCGGTGTTGTTTTGTAAACCTGCGGTGATCCATTCGGGGATGGTGAGCAGATATTGAGCAGATATGAGATGAGTACTGGGATAGCTGGGATTGCCACGACATGATGATAGGAGTCTTCCGCTGTAGCTTATTAGTTTATTTACATTTCAGTTAGAACACTCAGTTTGAGAACATGTATTACACTTTTGGTTTGGTTTGGAGAATTGTAACTCTTCACTAAGTATTTATATTTAAACGTTGTTTCTTCATTGTTTATTTGATTATCATTGCCTCGGGTAACCGAGATGGTAATGTCTTCATACCTGAGTGGTCCTGGTAAGGCACTTGGAGTATGGGGGTGTTACAAATGGTATCAGAGCGACGATCCTGAAACCTGTAACCAATGAACCTAATGAACATAGGGCGTCAATTAAAATGAACCCGGGGTAAAAGTTGTAGGAGCTAATGCAAAGGCTTGGGAGACGTCCTAAAGTCGCGAAGTCGCCCTACAATTTTGAACCGGTCACATGGGGGGAGTATTTGTCAAGTTATATGTGTTGTTTGGTTAACTTGTGTGTGAATGTGATGAAGTGTGTGTAATTGTTGGATGTTTGAAGTAGAAAATTTGAAAATGTGAAAGAAAGGGTGGTGGTATATGGAAATTTGTAGTTGGAATGGTAACATGTTGGATGTTTACAAGGTGGCGTTTAATAACATGATATAATGGTCTCGTAGATCATATGAAAACATGCGTAGCATTATATGTTTAGTTATGATATAATATGTGGTTTTACAAGTTTTTAGCATGTTAGCATATGGTATAGCATGCGGGTAGCGTTTCTGAGTTAGCATGACTCGATCGAGTGGGACTGACTTGATCGGGTGGGTTTTTGATGATTTCGAGTCCAGAATCGTGTTTTTGGGCACTCGATCGAGTATCTGGGGCACTCGATCGAGTACCGGGGAAGTCAGAGTTACCAGAGTGGAGGCAACCGCAACGACGGTAATTCTTATCAGAAACCACCAACGAACAACAACAATCAAGGGTCGGGTGCTAAGCCGACCACATCACCAAGATCTTGTCCGGGAGGTGGACGGAAGACCGATGGAAAGTTATTCATGATGGAGAAGAAAGCGGTGAGGAAGATGCGCACGTTATCATAAGTACATTCCTTGTTAATGGTATTCCTACCTTTGTTTTGTTTGATTCGGGGGCTTCTCAGTCGTTTGTGTCTTCAAGTCATGTTAAACAGTTGGGTTTGAGGGTATATGAGTCTGTTAGTGAGCAAGTTTTTATACCTTCGGGTGAGTCTGTATCATGTGGGAGATTGTTTAGAGATATATCTATGATAGTTGGGCAAGTTGATCTACCTGTAGACTTGCTAGAGTTTCCTTTTGACGGTTTTGAGATGATAGTCGGGATGGATTGGTTAGGAAAGTATAAAGCTAAGATAGTCTGTCATTAAAAGAAAGTGTCTTTAAGAGGTCCTAAGGGTGTTAGTGTGTCTTATCGTGGGTTTCTAGTCAAACCCAAAGTTAAGTTGATTGCAGCTGTCACCTTGAAGTCTTATCTGAGGAAAGGATGTCCTTTGATCTTGTGCCATGTGAGAGATGACCGGATAGAGAGGCCGACAGTTGATGAGATACCAGTGGTGGGAGAGTTTGCTGATGTTTTTCCTGACGAGATTCCGGGGTTGCCACCAAAGAGGGAGATAGATTTCACCGTTGAGTTGAAGCCAGGGACGGGGCCAATCTCTAAGGCACCGTACCATATGGGTCCTAAGGAGATGGAGGAGCTTAGGAAGCAGTTGGATGATTTAATAGAGAAGGGATACATTAGACCAAGTGTATCGCCGTGGGGAGCACCAGTTCTTTTCGTGAAGAAGAAAGATGGGAGTTTGAGGTTGTGCATAGATTACAGGGAGCTGAACCGAGTGACGGTGAAGAACAAGTATCCTTTGCCAAGGATAGATGACCTGTTTGATCAGTTGAGTGGTGCATCAATCTTTTCTAAGATTGATTTGAGGTCGGGGTACCATCAGGTGAAGATTAGAGAGGTGGACATACCGAAGACAACTTTCACGTCGAGGTATGGCCATTATGAGTATGTGGTGATGCCGTTTGGGTTGTCTAATGCACCGGCAGTGTTTATGGATTTGATGAATAGAATCTTCAGACAGTTCTTGGACCAGTTTGTAGTAGTATTTATCGATGATATCTTAGTCTATTCTAAGACTAAGGTGGAGCATGAGGAGCATCTGAGGATCGTGTTGCAAACGTTGAGGGAACATGAGTTGTATGCTAAGCTGTCCAAGTGTGAGTTCTGGCTAGAGAAAGTTGCTTTTCTGGGGCATGTGATCTCTAAGGAGGGAGTAACTGTGGATCCGGCGAAGATTGAGGCAGTGACAAAGTGGGAAGCACCAAAGAATGTTGCTGAGATTAGGAGTTTCTTGGGTTTAGCTGGATATTACAGACGGTTCGTGAAAGATTTCTCCAAGATAGCTAGACCTATGACAGCGTTGATGAGAAAAGAGAACAGGTTCCGTTGGGATGAGAGTTGTGAGACGGCGTTCCAAACATTAAAGGAGCGTTTGACCACAGCTCCTGTCTTAGCATTGCCTGAAGGGAGCGAGAACTTTGAGGTTTATACAGATGCCTCGAAGAATGGGTTAGGATGTGTGTTGATGCAGAATGGTAAAGCGATTGCCTATGCTTCTACGCAATTGAAGCCTTATGAGGAGAACTACCCTACTTATGATCTGGAGTTAGGTGCGGTGGTGTTTGCTCTCAAAATATGGAGACATTACCTTTATGGAGCAATCTTTAAGGTATTTTCTGATCACAAGAGTCTCAAGTACATCTTCACTCAGAAGGAGTTGAACATGAGACAGAGGAGGTGGATGGAGCTGATTGGCGATTATGACATGGAAATCATCTACCATGAAGGGAAGGCCAATGTTGTTTCTGATAATTTGAGTAGGAAGAGTATACATTCTCTGTGTATAGCTCTATCTTTGATGAGGCTGAGAGATGAGGTAGCGAGGTTTGGGATACATATGATGCAGAAAGGAGATGTCATGGGTGATATGACAGTACAACTTGGGTTTTATGATGACATTCGAGGTAAGCAGGCGTTGGATCCTAAGATAGTGGAGTGGAGAGCTGGAGTAGAGAAAGGGACAGTGTCCCGATTTTCTATTCATACAGATGGTAGTTTGAGGTTTGATGGTAGGTGGTGTGTTCCTAATGATGAGGAGTTGAAAAAGACAATCATGACAGAGGCACATTGTACACCATATTCAGTTCATCCGGGTGGTGACAAGCTATACAAGGATTTGAAGAAAACGTTTTGGTGGCCTGGGATGAAGAAAGAGACAGCTGAGTTTGTGTCCCGTTGTTTGACATGCCAGAGAGTTAAAGGGGAACACCGACGACCACAAGGTAAGATTCAGTCTTTAGAGGTACCTGAGTGGAAGTGGGAATCCATTTCCATGGATTTCATTGTGGGTTTGCCAAAGAGTCAACAAGGTAACAACATAATTTGGGTAATAGTGGATCGACTGACCAAGTCAGCTCACTTTGTTCCAATGAAAGATACATGGACTAAGGCACAATTGGCTATGGCCTATCGAAAGAACGTGCTTAAGTTACATGGAGTCCCTAAGGACATAGTGTCTGACAGAGATGCGAGGTTTATATCGAGGTTTTGGAAGGAGTTGCAGGAATCGTTGGGAACAACTTTGAAGATGAGTACTGACATTTCATCCCCGCGACAGACGGATGACCGAGAGAACAATCAAGACCCTTGAGGATATGTTGCGAGCTTGTGTGATGGACTTTGGTGGTAGCTGGGAACAGAGGTTGGACTTGATAGAATTTTCTTACAATAACAGCTATCACACTAGCATTGGCATGGCACTGTTTGAGGCTTTGTATGGGAGGAGATGTAGGAGTCCAATCTGTTGGGACGATAGTGCGGAGGCAGTGGTTTTAGGACCAGAGATGGTGCATGAGATGGTGGAACAGATTAAGATGATCAGGGAACGGATGAAAGCAGCTCAGGATAGGCAAAAGAGTTATGCAGATCTACATCGCCGAGACATAGAGTTTCAAGTTGGGGACAAGGTTCTTTTGAAAGTGTCTCCTATGCGTGGGGTTATGAGATTTGGGAAGAAAGGCAAGCTAAGTCAGAAGTTTATCGGGCCTTATGAGATCGTAGAGCGAGTTGGGGAAGTTGCATATCGTCTGGCTTTACCAGCTGCGTTAGAGAGAGTGCATAATGTGTTTCATGTATCGCAGCTGCGGAAGTATGTGAGTGACCCATCACATGTGTTAGAAGCAGAGAGCTTAGAGCTAGATGAGTCCTTATCATATCTTGAGGTGCCTAAGCAGATTCTAGACCGAAAGGTTAGAAAGACTAGGAGTGGTGAGACAGTTCTGCTCAAGATCATTTGGTCTAACCACGAGACCGAGGAAGCTACATGGGAGCCAGAGGAGGCTATGAAAGAGCGTTACCCTTTCCTTTTTGATCAGGTATGTATGGTTACGGGGACGTAACCTTGTTTCTTTTAGGGGGGTAGGAGATGATCGCGAACAGTTTTTAAGAGTTTTATACCCCTTTTGTATGTTGTGTCGGTATGTTGTCGGGATGAGTTGGGTTAGTAACATGTTTTATGTTGAATTTTGTTTTGGTTGTTGAGTCGGGAATGTTATGGGAGTACCTTTGTTTAGTAGTGGTTTGAACTTCGGGGACGAAGTTCCTTTTAAGGAGGGAAGACTGTAATACTCCGTATTTATAAGTCTTGGGGTACTCTATCGAGTAGGCCTTACTCTGTCGAGTAAGGGTAAGTTACGTTTTAGAAAAGTTTCTGACCTGTTGGGTACTCGATCGAGTAACTAGGGTACTCGATCGAGTAAGGGGGTACTCGATCGAGTACCTCGGGTACTCGATCGAGTAGCCGGTTTCACGGGGAGTTTTCTCGGGTTTTGTTAATTATGCGATTAAGGTATATAAGCTTTGTCGTCATTATTCTAAATCACTTTTGCAAAACCTAAATTACTGTTTAAGAGAGAAAGCAAGCAAGTTCTTCATCCTAATCGCATTATTAGCAATCCCCAGAGTTTGGAAGGTCAGTTCTCGTCGTTGGTTATACCGTTGAGTTCCTTGCGTCGAGGGTAAGATCTATGTACCCTTTTTATTGTCTTTCCTTTGATTTGGTTAAACCCTAATATAGGGATTTGGGGGTTTTTGAGTAGTATGTAATTGGGTAGCATTTATGTGTTGTATGATAGGAGGAGGTTTCATAGAGGAGGCTTTTTGATACGGCGGAAAGAGAGACCGTCTGACAGTGTGCTTTCCAGGTAGGATTTCCTACTCAGTATTAGTCCCATAATGGGATGTTGGTTGATGTGTTGAGATTGATTGTTTGATATAGTAATTAGATTGTGACGGTCGTGATTGTGATTGTGATTGTGATTGTGATTGTGATTGTTGTCTATGGTTCTCGAGGCGTGTCCTCGGTTGAGTGGGCTCACTTGCGGGAGTGGCTTCACGCCCTAGTTTCGCCTTCTGTGGAACCCGCCACAGAAGGGATGTGCACATTAATGGACAAGGTTATCGCTCACTATGTGGAGCGGGGATTTGGTGGGTACGGCTGCGGTCCCCCACTGGCAGGGCTGGTCCTGTGGACAGTCAATGATTGAGATGATTGGAGTTGATGTAACTGTGTGTGTGTTACAGTTAAGCTGTCTGTTTATCTTATTGTTAATATATATATTGAGTTGTGTGATTAGTACTGACCCCGGTGTTGTTTTGTAAACCTGCGGTGATCCATTCGGGGATGGTGAGCAGATATTGAGCAGGTATGAGATGAGTACTGGGATAGATGGGATTGCCACGACATGATGATAGGAGTCTTCCGCTGTAGCTTATTAGTTTATTTACATTTCAGTTAGAACAGTCAGTTTGAGAACATGTATTACACTTTTGGTTTGGTTTGGAGAATTGTAACTCTTCACTAAGTATTTATATTTAAACGTTGTTTCTTCATTGTTTATTTGATTATCATTGCCTCGGGTAACCGAGATGGTAATGTCTTCATACCTGAGTGGTCCTGGTAAGGCACTTGGAGTATGGGGGTGTTACAGAAGCCTTCTTTATCGTTTTGGGTAAGAACCTCTATGGTGCGCATATTGACTTGGATCTCGGCATTATCCACATATTGCTTAGCAAACTCGATCGCGGCATCATCCGAAGTGGGAATCTTCTTGTGCTCTAGAGAATAAAACCATTGTTTAGGAATGGTGTTGAGAGATGAAGGAAAGATCCTTAGGAACATCTCGGGTTTAATGCCTTTGATAGACATGTAATCCTTGAATGCACGGATATGGTTCAAAGGGATTTTATGTCCCTTGAATTTCGGGATATCCGTCATGTTGAAGTTAGTTGGCAATTTGGAACTCACGGCCTCATACTTGCTATTGTTTTCCCTATAGATATCATCCCCCTTGAGAAACATCAGTTGTTCCTCCAAGTATTGGAGTCGCTTCTCAGCTGCAGTCGGATCTATGGGAGGGTTGACCTCTTGTGCTCCTACAAAAGGTGGTGGATTTTCATGCACGAAGTCATTCACAAAATCATGAAGTATTTCATTTTCTGCAGGAGGCAACCTAGTTTCTACAGCAACAATTCGGCCCTTGATCGTGTTGAGGCGATTATTCACTTGGTCTTGGCTAGTTTGGAGACGAGCGAGCGCGGCTAGGATTAGAGCATTACTATTCGGTGGTTGTCCATTGACACTTGCGTGACTAGTTCCAGGCATCTTGAAAACTGGATAAGAGATCCACGACGAATCAAAACACGATCGACCATTCTAGCACACTTACTCAAAGAAAATGTTTTGACTTGTGAAGTGGGAGTGTGCCACTTGTGTCAAGTGAGGTTTGAAGAAATGATAAGGTTTGAAAATGTTGGTCCTAGTCAACTATAGTGTAGTTGTAGGAGTGGACTCGAAGTGAGGTTTTAAAATGGGCCTTGAGGCCCGAATTTTGACTCGGCAACTGGACAGAGTTTCGGCTAGTTTTGCGCTAATATTGGCCTATTTTTCGAAAATTTGCATTTTTAAAAGAGATTTTGATTTTACAAAATTCGTCATGGTTTCGTATAGAAAATGGTGATCACATATAGTACAAGCATTTATACAAGCATTATAACGGGATGCTGAGTGCATTTAAAAGGGTTTTGGTTTAAAGGGTGGGTTGCCATACCGAACAATCAAACCCGGGGTATGTGGAGAGGCTCGTACCAAACAGGAGTAAGGCCGATTCCTAGTCCATTTCCCTAAGTAGTGAAAGTCCTTGATACAAATAGGAGTAAGTACCATGGTATGGTTGACGTCAATCGCTATCCATCCTTAGGCCCAAATTCTGGGTTGGGCCTAGGAAGGCCGAATAAACGGTCTAGGAAGATCGAGTTATGAAAACCAACAACTGTCTTGTACAAACTATTCCCTAACCTTGTTCAAGTTTCACCCTAGCTACATGTAAGTGTATTAATCCCCAGCGGAGTCACCAAACTGTGGACGCGGGCCCACGGGGGTCGCTCGGGAGGAAAAGCGAGCAAGCTTTTGCATTTGTGGAGTCACCACCAATTTATTGTGGAAAATTGGAAACCGTTCGAATGCCTCGTGCCATGTCAAGACACAAAGTAGTGATATGAACACCAAGAACTCGTTACCCTTAGCATTCTATGTCTAGAATGACTCTCGTGGATGCCAATGAACACGGATGTTCACAGAGATCTGGAGTAAGGGGTGAGGGTACGTATTAGGAAGCTCTTTTGATTGAACACCTAATCCCGCCCGCCTTGATAGCGGCCTCTACTAATGATTAGGTAAAATCATCTATACTCGATATGTTGAAGGTTATATGCATGCTATGCAACATCCAATAAATTAATCCTAGCATGTGAACTAACTAAGTCAGTAGACACGTAATTTAACATGCATTAAGGTCGAGGTAGAAATTTAATGTTGATTACATGTGAGAGCATACAAGCAATACGATAAAAATAAATATAATAAAAATACAATAAAGGAAAATTAGAATAAATTACAATGGTCTATTGATTTACGTCGAAAATACATTTAAAACGGATAATTTGGGAAAAGAAAGAATAAATAAATAAACGAACAGATTATTAGGTGATAATACGATTAATAGTTAATTAAAACGTAATTAATAAACTAGGTCAAGGCAAAAGCGGGAGTTCAGAGACAAAACTCAACCCGGAACAGGCGCAGCAGAGCTGCGTCCTTTGGAAGAGGCGCAGCAAACGCTGCGTCTGTTCCTAAGTTTAGTTCTGGCTGTGAAGCATGAATTGCAAGTTGTTAATGTCCGTGGGTGATTTTAATGCTCGATTATTGATAATTGACTCGGATAGAAGTGGTTTAACATATTATTTACATGTGATTGAGTCATAAAAACAATAAAACATGAACAAAACTAATTAAAATGAATTAATTACAAGATTAAAAGATTAATTATGAGAATTAATAACACAAATTAAACTAACAAAACGAATTAATTATTAAACAGGTTATTAGTGACGAACTAATGATGAGGACGATAAATAAAAGATAGAAATATATCATTGATGAATTCCAGAGACTCAATATGAATAAATCGAACCTCTAAAAAACCCGAATTGATTTTATGACGAAAACCCGCAAATATGAATTATAAGGGATTTAAGTCGGGATTTTGAAAGATGAATTAATTTCTAATGATTAATGATTTACATGTTAAAATTGTTATGTTAAAAATTATCGTGTTAAAGAAATATGAACAATTGAAAATAAAGACGAAAACGAACAGACAAACAAAAGACGAAGGAAGAAGAAAGGAAGCAGGAACTGCGGCAGCCTCAGGAAGAGGCGCAGCAGGTGCTGCGTCCCTTCGAAGAGGCGCAGTAGTTGCTGCGTCCTTTCTCGACGTTTGTCTCCTGATAATCCGTAAAAAGGATTTAAAGTAAGGTTTTATAAATTCGTTTTAAGCATATTTTCGACGTAAATCTTACAATAATGATTACAAAAAATAAAGAACAATAATAAAATAGGGATTTACACCCTCAGACTTACATGTTTGACGAAACGAGATTGACTAAGTTAACGTTTAGTGATGCTCGACTCGAATGTACGACGAAATTGCCCTCTAGGAGGAAAACGAATAAGATTGATTAAAGTTGATTGATGTGGAGTTGGTCAAATTGATCGGTCATGCAAAACGAGGCTGGTACTCAGAAGGGTCCGAGCTTACGTGGTCGAAAGTTCAAGCATGTAGACGCCCAAAAAGCAAGAGCGTGATCTTAGAATGCAAAGGGAGAAGAGAAGGGCGGACACTCGCGTGAGAAATATGAGGACCGAAGGTCTCTATTTATACTAATCACACAGAGGCATTAGGGTTTCGGAGAAACTTTGGAAGTGAATCTCGAAAAGATTTGAAGACACGCAGAAAGGCACTGGGGAAGAGGCGTAGCAGCTACTCCGTCTCTTGGAAGAGGAGCAGCACCTGCTGCGTCCTTTCCCAAGTGGTTTCCTCCTGCGGAAGAAAGATTTCCGCGTTTCTATTATGGAATTGCGGCTTGATCTCAATTTCCTTAATATTTTATATAATATTTCGGGATATAATTTGCCAAAGAGATTAAAAGATTAAAAATATGGAATAGAAGTATCCGGAACATTCCAGAATATTCCAACTCGGCATTTTAAAACGGTTATTAGAAAATGAAGACGGTATTTGACCCGAACTCCAAATGTACTCTAATTACTGCCAAAACGACCGTATCGGCGCGTAGATGACAACTATGAGATAGACACAAGTGTTTAACCTATCACTTGACGATAAACTTACGAACTGTCATAAATCCTTCCGCGTACCAAACATGCGGCCCAATCATCACCGGGTGGCTTGCGGGAGGTGCAGAAATGAGGTATCTACAGGACGCTGAAGGGACCTCCTCCAGTCAGAAGCCCTCTGTTGGGCTACTGAATTATTTTGGGAATTGAGCAGGGAATGCCCCGTGTAACCAATTGTAAAAATTAATTTTAAATTTCCGTCAAATTTCTTTATTTGCATTTTTAGAACTGCTAGATTTTAGACTGTTTTAGCGTAGCTAGAAAGACTATAGACTGTTATTTTGTGATTTGGTATGTTCGGGATATGTTTGCGAGTGTTTTTATGCAGGTTTGGGGAGATAATGTCGCATTGTGATGAATTACACGAAGAAAAGAACTCGATCGAGTACTTTTTGTACTCGATCGAGAGGAATGCACAGGAAAAGGTTCGATCGAGAGCTTTACAATTACTCGATCAAAATGACAAAAATAGGGAGTTCTTGATCGAGTGGAATTATACTCGATCGATTGAAATGCAGGTCAGACTTCTCGATCGAGTGATTTAAAACCACTCGATCGAGTGAAATTGATAATTACCCACAGGAAGTACCTCTTTAACTTCTATTTTTCTTAATTATAATTCATTATTCCTCTTGTTCATCCCCATTTGCGACAAAACCCCAAAATCCTCCATTTTTCTTGCCCAACACCAAATCCAACACCCACATTATTTACATTGCTAGTATATCGACATTTGCCCCCTATTTTGCCCCTTTATTTTCGTCCTTTTGGCGGTCAATTAGGGAAATTAGGGTTTGCGGTTTTCATTCGAAAATCCGCCTATTTGCATCACTTTGGGTCGATTCTTTTGCTTATTTCGTGGGTTTCATTGTCAAGTAAGTTTCTCCTTTACCAATTTGTTGGTTAATTGCTTTATTTTAACAATATGAGGTAATTAGGGGTTAGGGTTTATGTTGAATTCAAAAATTCCGATTAAATTAGGGTTTTCTGTGTTTAATTGATTCAATCGCTTAATATCCCCCTTGCTTACTTGATTAGGATGGAAAGTAGCTCCCTACCTTCATCTAGTTCGACTGTAGTTCCATCCTCTACTGAGACGGTGGTCCCTACTGCCACCACCGTCGTTCCGACTGCTAGTACCGCTGCTACAACACCCGTTTTACCTGTTGTTACTGCTGCTAGCTCTGCTGCTAGCTCCGCTTCTACCTTTGTGTTGACCTCAGTTTTAGCTAGCACTGCTGCTAGCTCTGCTTCTGTTTTCGTCTCTACTGCTTCTACTGTTGCAGCTACAGCTAGCACCTCTGGTACGGTGACCACCCCAGCTGCGTGGTCACCAGCTGCTTACCGAGCGGCCTTAGTACCTCGTTCCGTCAGAGGACGGGCTTCTTCTTTAGGTACTAGAGGGAGGGGTCGCAGACGAGCCATGCCTGCTGCTTGCCCCGTCACTATCTAAGTTGACGACTCACTTGACCCACACCCCGACTACCCTGAGGTAATTTTCGTTAATGCTATACATCGTCAACGTTTCTTTGCCTTAGAGAGCTGTGATTTTCTGTCTACTAAATTTTTGTGTCGTAGGTCACTTGATAAGTTAGGTATCTATGAGCCCGTAATTGAGATTTTGAGGGGTACGGGGATGTTTGGACTAGTCACCATGAGTGTCTTGACCCTGAAGGAGCTGACCCTCGAGTTTTTCAGCTCCTTTACCTTCTCTTCTGGCGCTTACGCCACTGACCCGACTTGTGCTTCCGTGTCTTTCCGGTTATTTAACCTGACCTTTTCTTGGACTTAGAGGAGTTTGGTACTAGGTTAGGTCTTTCCTTTACGGGTGACACTGCCTCCCCTAGTAAGGTCATCCGCCAGTTGTGGAGGACCTTGGCACAGACTACGTACCAGGAGCACAAGCTCGCTCAGGTCCATCTTCCCCCAGCCCGTTATTTCTTGCGTCTCATGGGTAGTACCATCTTTGGCCGTAAAGAACTAAACAATGTGAACAACATTGAGCTTTCTATTCTGGGTGGGTACCTGAACATTGACAGTGAGGGACCCTTCGTCCTTAACATTGCTTACTTGACCGCCCAGTACTTTCACACTATGGGGGAGAAGACCACGGGAACCATTGTTTGCGGTGGCGTAGCCACTTTTCTTGCTCGTTCTCTCTTCCCCGTCTTCCCTCGTAACTTACAGTACATAGACACTGATAGGTACCTTGACCTAGCAGCTATGCTGTCTATGACTTGACTTACTTCTGACCACCAGACATGGAAGATTTGCGGTTCCTTGTCTGTACCCTTGCCTTGCACCACTCTGCCTCGCCTCGTTCCCCTGCCCACTGTTAGGGGCAGGATACCTCCACCACTACCCATGTACCACCTCCCACTTGGTCCACCTCCTACCATGTCCGCTTCTAAGAAGCGGAAGAGACTTGAGACCGGAGAGGGATCCACACCTTCTACGGGTGGCCAGACTTCCACGACCATTCCTACCCCGATCCCTACTCCTATTCCTACTCCTGCGCCCGACCAGACACAGCCGGTTTACCCGGCTAATTTTGTACCTCCTCCACCTTTTGAGGCGTCCGCGGTCCTTGACCAAGGGCGCCGTGATAGTTTGTTGCTTGAGCTTCTTAGCAGGCAGGCTCGTATGGAGCGGGACATAGCTCTTACTTGTTCCCTCTATACGAGTATCACATGATGCGACGACGTCCCGTTCCTGAGGGCTGGCCACACCCGTATTTCTACCGGTACCCAGAGCCAACCAGTGACGAGGAGGAGGGCACATCTGAGAAGGAGGAGCGTACTCAGGCTGAGGAGGCGAGGAGGAGGGAGCAGGAGAGAGACCCGGACTACACGGTGACGGTGGAGGACGTGACAGACAAGGCTGACGAGTAGCTACTGGTCTACTCACTTCCCCAGTTTTCAGGCTGGTTTGGGGAAGTTCGTGTTTTGTATGTATATTCTTGCTCTTTTATTTATTTTTGTCTCCTTTTTATTTATTGTTTTTCATACATTTATTGGGTTTTTTTCCCGTCCCCCCGTATATATCTGCTGGTGTATGCTGGAGGACAATGAGGTCGTTGTCCGTTTTGGTTTGGGTAGGGTAATGCATCCTTTGAGTCTGCAGTTGCATTTGTTTTTGCATTCACGTTTCTATTTTCTGCTTGCATTGTTTTCATTTATTTCAAAAATCATAAAAATCCAAAAAAAATTAGAAAATTTCAAGAAAATAATAAACTATTCACGTTTCATTTTGCATATAGGTTGAGTCGGAACGGTTGATTTCCGTGATGATATTGCACTGTAACTTGTCATTTTTACTTGAGCCTTGCACTCTATCGACAGTTATTAGCTGAGTCTTACGCATATCTACGAGTTTTTGTCCAAATTAAGCTGATCGTGTAGACTTGACCTGATAAATTGGCAACCTACTTTACAATTTCTAAGTTTTAGAGCCATATAACTGGTGACATTCATGACCGGTTTGCATAGGAATTGAGAGTAGTACTCCTTGCATAACATGTTTCATCACTTTTGCACTTTTATAAAATTCGATTGCTTGTCACTTGCATATATTCGGGTTTGTGCTCGGTGTCACATGCAGGAAGGTGCTTGCAAATTTTCCTTTCTTATATTTTTCACCCATTTAGCTCCACTTAAGCCAAATTTAGCCTTTTTGACCCATTAGCTACACCCAAAACTAAGCCTGCCCAGTCAAGCTAGTTTAGTGTGTCAATTGTGGTATGTTGATCCATGTTGCGAGTTTGGCTCGATTTTACTGTTGGAGTTGGTGGAAAACGAGGAAGGAGAAAGGATGAAAAATGAGAAAAAAGACATGAAAAGAAAAAAAGAGACGTAAAAGAAAAAAAAAGAAAAAAAAATGAAAAAAAAGAGGTTGAATTCACGTGAAAAAGAAAGAAGGAAGAAAAAGAAAAAAATTGAAAAGGTTGGTTGGAATTGAAAATGGGACCATATTAAAAAATGGAATTTTGTGACTGTCCCACTCCTTTGTTCTTATTCATATATTTGCGGAGATAGTGTATTTGGTTAGTGAGATGTGTGCCATGAAGAGCACTTGTGCTTTATTTTCAGTTAGTTGAGATTCGGATGGTTTTGTTTAGGAGCTAGCTTGACGCTTCACCTTCACATTCCCATAATTTGTTTTGCCTTTCTTATCTGAACCTCACTTTCCCATATTATTTGTAAGCCCTCGGCTGTGACGAACATTGTCGGTTGGAGTGTATGCATAGTACTTGAATCGTCTATCATTTTTGTTGCATGCATGTTATGTAGGTCGCAGTTAGGTGAGAGTGACTATTTCTCTTTCTCTGTTATACAATATAATTCACCTTTTGCTTCATGAGAGAAGAATGACCACGTGAGAGTCCGATTTTGTTGGTCTTGCAAGGTCGATAGGTCAGCTTTATTTATGGACATCTTATAACTCGTTTGCGTATTGACCATTGTAGCTATGACTGTTGATTTCTGTTGCATTAAATTGGTTCAAGTAGACAAGTTATAGCTAGCTCCGAGTTTTCATTTCCGTTCCATTAGTTTGCATTTATTTTACTCGAGGACGAGTAAAGGTTCGGTTTGGGGAGATTTGATACGTGCATTTTATATAGCCTTTTTAGTCTTATTTTGCACGTATTTCTATGCCTTTTTATACCGTTATGTATTGCAAAATGCCCCGAATTGGCTACTTTGGTTTGTTTTGTCTGAATTGCAGAAATGAACCTGAAAGTGGTGAAACCGTACTCTTTTCGTCCTATTTAGCATGCATATTGAGGAGACGAGAATGTTAGAGCGAGAATTATGCCTTGGAGTGCGCGAAGGGTAGTCAACGAAGCAGTCAAAGACGAATTAGAAGCTGATCTTGAAGAAAGGCACTCGATCGAGAAGCATTTTGGTTCGATCGAGTGGTTTGGAGGATAGAAGAGTTCGATCGAGTACTTTACTTTACTCGATCGAAATGCTGGAATTTGGGTTTCCTCGATCGAGAAGGATTTTTACTCGATCGAGAGGGTTAGCTGATGAAGTCCTCGATCGAGTGGTTTTATATCACTCGATCGAGAGGTTTTGGTATTACACGGGCTTAATTAACCCGTGTTGGACTTATTTCGTTAAAGACTTTGTTTTGCCTATTTAAGCTTTCATTAATTAAGTTATTAAGTACGCTTTTTATCATCTAAGAACTCTCTTAATCTCTCTTTCATACTTCTACTGTTGAATTCTCTTCCTTTAATCTCTTGCTAGTGGATTTGTTCTTTACGCCGGATTGCTAGAGATTGTATTCTTTCTTCTCTTATTAATCTTAATCTCATTGTTTCTTACTTTAATTCTTGTTTTCTTCTCTTAATTATTTCTGCCCTAATTTAGTTTATGCATAATTATTGTTATCTTATCATGCCTTCGATTAGTATATTCATTATTATTATTATTGTTGACATCACTAGTAATATGAGTAGCTAAATTATTTCATGTCGGGATTAGGGAATCCGTGGTAGGATTGCGACGATGTAGCGAATAGTCTAGATAGTTTACTTGTGAGAATCTGTACCCATGGCAATTTAACTATAATACCGACTTAGTTGAGTGCACGCTTCTAAGTTACCTTTAATCTGGTTAAATTTACTCCTGGATCGGAAGATTGGACTAAATAGACCTGCTATGAACAGTAGACTACCCTGACGAGGACGGAAGTTAAGTTAGTGGATGTCTAAGATAGAAAGTGGACCGGAAGGACCTTTCCTATATCCGTCTCACAATAGATTATCTAGGCTATTTGCAACTGAGTCAAAGACTACCATGGTGAACCGAAACCTTGGCATGCTTTCTCTTATCTGATCATCTTTATCATATTTTCTACCTTTTATTGCTCTTTCTTTACTGCTCTTTCCTTTAACCTTTTATTAGTTTAGAAACCAAAATTCGAACCCCCCATTTTGTGACCCTAATAGACGGACCTTTAACAGATATCTTGCCTTCCCGTGGAGATCGACCCTGCTTATCACTAGCTTCTTTGTTAGTTTTAATTACGTTTATTTTTGGTACAAAACGACAGTATCACTGCGCCTCTTCCAGAGGCTGCCGCTGCTCCTGCTCTTCTTCTTCTTCCTCGGGTTTCTGTAGTTTTGTTCCTTTTGTTTTATTTTCTTATTTTCTTCCTTCCTTTTGTACTTTAAACCATGTTTTAATCATTTCTTTCAAATTATCATGTTGTTTTCGATTTAAATCCCTTATAATCAATATTTGCGGGTTTTCGTCATTAAATCAAACCCGGATTTTAGAGATTCGATTTGTCCATATCAGGTCTCTGAAATTCGTCCTTTGTACATATTTTCTTTGTTTAATTTCAGTTTTTCAATTCTTTCGAAGTTCGTTCTGTCTTTGTAATTAAACCTAATTCGTTTTATTTCGTTTTAATTCGTTTCTAACCCATTTTAATCGTTTTAAATTGTGTTTATCGTTCTTAGAGCATGTACAATAGAGAGGAGATTATGATCCTCTTATTTTTTTATTTCTCACACCTCACTTTCTCTATCATCCACTTCCATCTTCACTATTTTCATCCTCTTCTTATTTATTTTGCCCTACAATAGAGAGGATCCTCTTTTTTTTATCCTCTAACATTTTAATTGCATTTCAACTTATATTAAAATAAAAAAATAAAAAGCAAATACTAAATTTAGACAAATATAATTGGATAGTTGGCACAAGGGTCAATGTTCCACTTCCTCTAAAACTAGAGGAAGTGGAGAACATCCTCCTTCTAAGAGGATCCTTTATGCATACTCCACAATAGAGAGGACCTCCTTTTAGATGAGAGAGAGGGCTAAGAGGAGGGCAAATTCTCTCTATTGTACATGCTCTTAGAACGGTTTCATATGTAATTAATATGCTAAATCACTTTCATTTGAGTTTAATATCGATTAGCATAATATCAAATATATTCTCACACTTCACTTGATTCCTCTTTAATTATTTCTCTAAATTACAAATATCTACTCCATTGGTGTCGGTCATTTATTTACCTATTTCATATTTGGGTGTCTTGTTCATTTCTTTTTTTTTTTTTTTTTAATTGGGAATGGTCCTTTCTCTCTACTTGGGTTTTTTTTGTACAAAAATCAAAAGGCAAAAAAAAAAATAGAAAATAAAATAATTAAAGCTAAATAAATGACCGAGACGAAGGGAAACCAAATTACCCATTTGACTTTTTACCGTCTATGGAAAGCACTAGGCTATAATCTCTTCGGTACTATTTTCAACAACCAAGTCATTTTTTTTTTCGCTAAACAAATGACTGGGACATAGGGAAACCAAACCACCCAATCCAAACTAAACTATCCATTCGACTTCTCATGGTTTACGGAACGACACTTTGACCACGTTAGTCTTCATTTATATTTTATTTTTTCGTGTCAAAATTATAACTTTACGAAACTTTTTTTTCTTTTGTAACAAAAGTAAATATGTTAATTTTATACAATTTTTTTTAATATTTGATAAAATATAATCAATGTCAATATTTAACAAGTTTAAAATGTTTGAAGCAAGATGAATTGTTAACTTTAAAATGTTTTTTTTTTTTTTTGGTATATTTGCTTATTTGGGGTGGATTGGGAGGTAGTAATTGAAATATTCCAAGACACCCAAGGTGGATAATAGGTAGATGTGATTAAGCATGATACATACCCATCATCTACATTGGAGTACAACTAGCAGAAGAAGAAGAAGAAGAAGAAGAACAACACTTGTTTCCCTGGCGCCAATCCAAATCAACAAAAACCGACATAACAGATTGATACCAAAAAAGGCGCGAAAAACGTGTAATGTGAGTCATTGACCACATTTCCACTTCAAAGAGTCAACTTCACTCTTTCTCTAACTTCCCCACTATCTTCTTCCTTATCTCTTTAATCAATTACCAACTGTTTTCCATTAATCAAATCAAATCAATTTAGGGTTTTCAATTCACCTAATTCAACAATGGCGGAATTGGGGAAAAAGCTACTGAGTTCTGGTTGGTTAGCTGCGCGATCAACTGAGGTCAACTTCACTGGAGTTGAGCTCACTACTACTCACCCTCCTAACGGTCCTTCTTCTCCATGGATGGATGCCGTTGTTCCCGGAACGTAATTCTTATTCATTTCAATTTATCATAACCTCTTTTTATCTAGTTTTTATAATTTTTTGGGTGTCAAATGAGCAATACAATATCGGGGTTGTGGGGATTCGAACCTGGGACCTATCATCCAATAAACCTCTTTCTTAACCACTAGGCTATAGTCTCTTCGGTTTTGTCTAGTTTTTACATGTTGTCATGTAATTTGTTTGTTTTACATGTTAAATCTGACAATATGATGTGATAATTGATCTGCAATATTGCAATGTACATGTTGTTTGATTTCGAAATGGAGTGATTGTTTCTAGTGACGGAGATAGGATTTGAAGTAAGTCTCTTTTGAAACAGTCTTTATGTGTGAACCCGATCCAAAGGCATATCGTTAGCAATAATTAATGCTTATTAGTTATTGCTAACTGATATATGGGTTGCTTTACATCCCTTTTATGCTTACAACCTCTTAATTAAGTAGAGTATTTGTATACTAGTTATAATAGGGTAATTAAAAAAATTGAAAATTATACCCAAGAGTTTATATTTTCTTCTATCGCGGCACTGCCTGCTAGCCCCTGGCGCCACCAGTGGTCGTTCGGTATGTTACTTGTTATAATGTTTAATATTTATGAAAATGTTAACTGCATTTTGTATTTAATTGGGGTTCGGAGTTGGTGATTTTGGCGTTCAGCTGCCTATTATGAAGAGAGATTCTCATCTTCTAAAGTTACTCTTTGCACTAATTATAAAATTGTAAGGTGGATTACGAAAAAGTTCAATGTGGTTAATGGATTTAACTGGGGTTTGTGACGCTTTGATAATGTTGTAGTAGCAATAAGCAAAGAAGATACATTACTTTTTATCGTACTACTTCAGAGCGCAAGCAGAGATGATATTGCTGTACATGCAAATGTGAATTTGTTTTACTTATCCAGAATTATTTGCTTGTCTATATTTGCAGGGTATTGGCCACCCTCTTAAAAAATAAGCTTGTCCCTGATCCATTTTATGGGTTGGAAAATGAAGCAATTATTGATATAGGTGATTCTGGGAGGGAGCATTATACCTTTTGGTTTTTCACAAGATTTCACTGTAAGCTGGTCCGTAACATGTAACCTAATAGTCACTATTTACATACAAAAGTACAAAACTAATTAGGTGTTTTATATTAATTTATCGTGTACATGTGTAATATCTTTCATGCTTAATTGAAATGCCTACCCAATAATCGGAAGATAACGAATCAAAGAAATTAAAGTAAATGGATTTGTTTCAAAAATTTTATGTTACTAGAAGCTAATATTAGGTTTTCCTCACTGCTTGACTTCATGTTGTTTACAGGTGGTGAACCAGCATGTGGATCTGAACTTTCGCGCCATAAATTATTCTGCAGAAGTCTACTTAAATGGACACAAAAGAACTCTATCGAAGGGGATGTTTCGCAGACATTCTCTTGATGTGACCGATATATTGTCTCCTGACGGTCTAAATCTTCTAGCTGTTGTTGTTTACCCTCCTGACCATCCGGGAAAAATTCCACCAAACGGTGGTCAAGGCGGTGATCATGAGGTTTGCACATCTTTAAATTAGCGATTATTGAGTGAATTAGGGAATCTACACCATGCTTATGAGGAAAGTAACTTCTGTTTAGAACTTTAGATGCTGGCATCAGAAGTCTGATGTTTCCCCTAAAATCTCAATTAACTTCTGAACTGAAGATTTGGAAAGTAAATTGTGTCACGTTTTAGCGTCATCTCATGGGACAGCTATAGATCTTAATCTTCGATCCACCTCTAGCCCTTGTCCCGTTTTCCTCTAGTATAAATACACCAGCAAGTCTCCATGTGAAGTTTACCACTTTAAGTAATGGTCATTGATCTAAGTTTGTGATAAAAGAAGATGGAGGGAAATTCTCTCTAGCGTTAAGCATTCCACCCCATAATTTTCTAGTTAAAAACTTTTTAAGCTATATCTTTGTAATATGTGAATAAGTAGTCTAATTGGCTGGGTGTTCCAATCTTAAAAAGACGAAAAGGTTAGCCTGAGCGGTGAGCAGTGAACGACTGCATAATATCCCTGATTAATTACATATGTGAATTGTGAACTCTATGTCATGAGTTATAGTATGTACCATATCATTAAATCACGGTTTCATTTCTCGTGGCCTAATTTCGGTAAAAGCCGCCAATATGCCTTAAAATATGGTTAGCTTCAAATCCTTGACAAAATGGTCACATGTAGCGGTCTTGATTTAATTTCATGATATGTACTTATGGTCTGCGAATTATTGTACTTTTATAGTAACCCAAAATTTGAATAGACCGAAAGAAGCGACATTTATTCAACTTTGTATTGTCAATCTTGTGTATGGCAGATTGGAAAAGATGTTGCTGCACAGTATGTGGAGGGCTGGGACTGGATGACTCCTATCAGGTGATTCTTGTAAACTTGAATTAGTTATATGGATTCTGAAAGGCCTTTGCATCCTAATATTTGTACTGTTTCCTCTGTCTGTCATTTCTTCTCATTTTGGTTGGCATTGAGATCAGGGCACACTAGTTTGGTTTTACTCCTGAAAGCCCTGATCACTACCTAATGACTGAAATTTGAGCCAGTCTTTTCTCTTATCTATTTATTTATTGAAGTATATAAATGGATCATTTGGCGATTTCTTTAGATCCAAATTTCCACTGCTTTAAATTATAATTTTATATTGATTTGACATCATTGCGAGGAATGATAACTGAGTGAACCCAATAGAATTGTGAAGCAGAAGCCGGCTGTGGTTGATAATCTTTATTCAACTTGAACAATTGTTTGAAATACAGCGGGAGAAAAGTTACTTTAAAGTGCAAAAATATAATCGTCAAGCAAACAGTGCTACACTGAACTTTACATGTTGGTTGAAATCAAATCTGTGAATTAGAAGGAGAATGATGCACTAATTTATAATATTATAGTATGAAATAGTGCCATGTTTTCTTTTGAATTGTCACACAAGACTCTGGATAATCTTGACTCTGCTGAAATATTCTTATCGTTGAATGACCAACAGGGACAGAAATACTGGAATCTGGGATGAGGTGTCTCTTTCTGTTTATGGGGTTAGTACTATGCTCAACATGAACTATTTTGTAAAGAGCAAGAGTGTGTTTCCCCACCACCCACTCTCCTCTCTTTGGTTCATAGCTTTTATCGGTCTATGAGTCTAATGGCTTCAGCAAACAGAGACTTGCACGGCCATCCCCAAAGTTCTTAAATTAATCTGTGCTTGTATTTCTTCTCCATTTTTCTCGTTGCCCTTTTCATTTCTTTGTTTTTGGAGGCAACTTGCTTTCTTCTCCATTTTAGCTCCTTTTCATCTTCCTCCCTCTAGACTTGTATCTATCTACCAATTTTCAATGAAAACTTATCTACTGGATTCTTTTAAGTGGCTAAGCCTCCAAGACTCAAGAGGCTTGGTCATTGGGGTTTCCTTCTCTATTAACTGTTCTCTCTTTAATTATGATTTTTTTTTTACTTTTTAACTCTTTAAGTGACTCCCTTTGAGGAGGCCTTATTGTTAGTCGATGATTTTTTTCTAAGAAATTATGTTAAGGTCTACTACTTTAACCTATAGAAAGTGAGGTCAGTTATGTCTTCTTAGATGGCTGCCTAGATAATCACAAATATGAGAAGTTGGGGTCTAGGAGATTGCATTTATTGGAACCAAATGCCTCTTAACAAACATGTTTCCTTAAGATATTTTGTGTGCCTTCTGGAAACATTTCTGACTGTATTTCATGAATCAAATCTATTATCTTGAAGTTCAGTCAGATGTCTGATAAGTGATGACTGTGATGCAGCCAGTGAAAATAACAGATCCCCACTTGGTGTCGTCATTCTTCGATGACTATAGGAGAGTATACCTACATACTACAACTGAATTGGAAAACAGAAGTGGGTGGGTTGCTGAGTGTTCTTTGAACATCGAAGTGTCCATTGAACTTGAGGGTGATTTCTGCCATGTACAGCCACTTCCAACTCAGCATCTATCTATCCCTCCAGGAGCATGTGTCCAGTATTCCTTTCCGGAGGTTCGTACTTGTGCTCTTTTTGTCCAAATTGTTTTTGACCATGGAGCGGCAGCCTGCAGTGTAGCTGAGTTATATCTCTATCGTGCATAGTTTAAGTCTTTTCTCTCCACAAGAGGGCATATAAGAGACATATCTCTAATCTGTTTTCCTTTTGGAACATCTTTATAAATTTAGGTTAGACTGCATTTTATATCTTTATAGAAATCTGCATCTGCTGCATTTATGCTGGTGTTGTTTACTTTACTTTTCGACTCTCGTATTGTAAATTAGGTCCAGGACTTTTAGCATGAACATGTCCAGACAAAATTTTGTGGTTAGCTTGATATAGTAGTTTGATTTGAGGTTTCTAGTATTTTACATGCATGCTATGTACACACTTAATTTTGCCCTGCAGTTTTATTTATACAAGCCCAAACTTTGGTGGCCAAATGGAATGGGCGAGCAACCTCTGTATAATGTCAGCATTACTGTCAATGTTGATGGATTTGGAGAGTCTGATATGTGGAATCATTCTTTTGGGTTCAGAAAAATTGAGAGCTATATCGATCATGCTACTGGTGGGAGGTAGGCTTGCAACTGAACTGTATAATATTACCATTTTGTTGATGATGTAGTTAAGTACCCACACATCATCCATTCACAGGCTGTTCAAGGTTAACGGACAACCCGTTTTCATCCGTGGAGGTAATTGGATTTTGTCAGATGGTTTACTACGTCTTTCCAAGAAGCGATACCAAACAGACATCAAATTCCATGCTGATATGAATTTCAATATGCTGCGCTGTTGGGGTGGAGGATTGGCTGAAAGACCAGACTTCTATCATTATTGTGATGTTTATGGCTTGTTGGTAAGTCACACTTTTGTTAATTTGGTTGGAATACTTGTTTTGATCAGGCTCCGTCATGAATGGAAATTGGAAAATATCTGCATCATGTAAGATGTGTTTGGAAAAGTTAGCGTGTCATTTTTATGTGTACTCCAAGGGCATTTTGACCCTCACAGATTTCCAACCAAGTCAATAATGACCACCCCTCAACGACTTTGCCAACTAAAGCTAATTGCCATATTAAAAAAAAAAAAGTTGGGCTGTATTAGGCGTAAAGAATAATTTTTTCTCTAAAATTTTGTGCAGGTATGGCAGGAATTCTGGATTACTGGAGATGTTGATGGTCGAGGAGATCCTGTATCAAACCCAAATGGTCCGTTGGACCACGACCTTTTCTTGTTCTGTGCTAGAGACACTGTTAAGCTTCTTAGAAATCATGCCAGTCTTGCTATTTGGGTTGGCGGAAATGAACAAGTTCCGCCTGATGATATTAATACTGCTCTTAAAAGTTACTTGAGATTGCATCCATATTTCGCTTGTGGCAATGGTAATGAAGATAAAAATTTGTCAACTACAATTGACCCTAGTTTATATCTAGATGGTACTCGAGTTTATGTGCAAGGGTCAATGTGGGATGGTTTCGCTGATGGGAAAGGAAACTGGACAGATGGTCCTTATGAAATCCAAAATCCTGAGGACTTCTTCAAGAATGACTACTACAAATATGGATTTAATCCGGAGGTTGGCTCTGTTGGAATGCCAGTTGCGGCTACCATCAAAGCTACTATGCCTGCCGAAGGGTGGGTGATACCATTATTTAAACAACTTGAGAATGGTTATGTAGAAGAGATACCAAATCCCATATGGCAGTACCACAAATACATCCCCTACTCAAAACCGGGATTGGTTCATGATCAGATTTTGAAGTATGGAACTCCAAAAGATTTGGATGATTTTTGCCTAAAGGTGAGCCCAAGTATAGTATGGTTAAGTTACTTTTACAAGTATCTTGGCATCGGTGACACATGTCTTATCTTTAATTTCAGGCTCAACTTGTCAACTATGTACAATATAGAGCTTTGCTGGAGGGATGGACTTCCCATATGTGGAGAAAATTTACCGGTGTTCTAATATGGAAAACACAAAATCCATGGACCGGTTTGAGGGGTCAATTTTATGATCACCTTCTCGACCAAACAGGCGGTTTTTATGGTTGTCGTTCTGCTGCAGAACCCATCCATGTCCAGCTAAATCTTGCAAACCATTTTATAGAGGTATATCTACGTCTCCAAAAGAGTGGTATGACAAAAGTTGCAAAACTGACCCAACTTGAGACCCGAATAAAAATCGAACTGAAGAACCCAAATATCTCTCAAACTCCAAAATTACCCAATCTGACAAACTTTTTGAGCTGATATTGTCCGACCCAAAACCACTCAATCCGATCGGAAATGAAACCCAACAACACAAAATGATTAATTTTCAATTGCACTTCACTTTTTCTATATGACAAAAACCCGGCCTACTAAACACGCTGAAAATCGCCCGACTGAGACCTGCCATGGCGCCATATAACCATTGACCTGAAATGACTCACTGTACTGGAAGTCTGGAACTGACCCTACCCGACCCGACCCGACTAGCTCATAATTTCCCCAATCTGAATGACTTGTTTGTCAGATCTACAAAGCACGAGAAAACTAGCCATTTTTGCAAATTTTTCTAAGTTTGACTGAAACGGAGACCGTGAGAAACGTCTTAAACAGTTAAACCATACCTTTTATGTACTAATTTATGTACTAATAGTCAAACTTCTGTGTCCCCAGGTTGTTAATACTACAGCAAAACAGCTATCTGATGTAGCAGTTGAAGTCTCAGTATGGGATTTGGAAGGAACGTGCCCATTCTATAGTGTTCACGAAAAGCTTTCCGTGTCTCCAAAAAAGACAGTACCCATAACAGAGCTGAAGTATCCAAAATCTAACAATGCAAAGCCAGTATACTTTCTTCTCCTGAAACTATATCGCATGTCAGATAATGCTGTTCTATCAAGGAACTTCTACTGGTTGCATCTACCTGATGGTGATTACAAGCTGCTAGGACCATATAAGTCGAAGAAAATACCTCTTAAGATAACATCAACTATATCCATCAAAGGATCCACTTATGAAGTCCATATGCACGTGGAAAACATCTCCAAGAAGCCACACCCTAAACAACAGCTTCACAATAACATCTTTTTTCATGAAGTTCGTCATGTTGATTATGATAGAACTGAAAATAAACAAGGTGGGATTCTTCAAAAGCTTTTCAAGTCGCTTTCATGGGAAAATAACGGTCTGAGGGTCATTGAAACCAGTGGAACTGATGTCGGGGTCGCATTTTTCATGCATTTCTCTGTTCATGCATCAAAAGAGGATCCAAAAGAAGGGGGAGACACCAGAATCCTTCCTGTGCATTATTCTGACAACTATTTTTCGTTGGTACCAGGTGAAATGATGACAATTAAGATGGACTTTGAGGTTCCTCCGGGTGTCACTCCAAGTATAAAAGTTGACGGTTGGAATTTTAATGGTGGAATTACTGTTTTGTGAGAAGTAAGGGAGGTATGCAGTGTTTCTGGTTCCTCCATACTCTGCACTGTAGATTCTTGTCTCTATCTGATCCTTGCTAAGCCTGCTGTACTCTGAATGACCGTAACTGTAGCTAATCATCGCATTTCTGCAAAAGGATGAAAATAAATATTACATGTCTCAATTGTACCGTTTGTTGATATTATGGTCAAAATTGGATAAGTTTGATACTTGGAACTCCATCAAAATAATGTTGGTTTCTCTCTTCAATGTTGTTTGATATTCCAATTATCATGGCAGCATGAATGAGAGTGAATGCCTTCTCTTTTCTTGTTACTATGCTGTTCATACTCTTTTTTACTGGAAGAAGCATCAAGGGGGTATGGCCATTTGGATCATACATTACTCTCAATCGTATAGAACTCCGGACTACACGGCAGTACGGGTAGCATGAGGAGATCGACCTTCTAGAGTAAACATCTTCATCGTATTAAGTCTCCATTTGTTAGTTTTGGGTTACATGAGGTCTCACTTGTGACCGTCACAAATGATAATTTGTGTTTGGATTATATACTCCATCCCACTTTTATTTTCGTCTTGACCTTACCAAGACCAACAAATCAAAATGCATATACACAATTCTTTTTTTTTTCTTTTTTTTTTTTTAGTGAGTGTATGTGTTATTTTGTTATGTCCTATTTGAAGCGGGGTCTCTTTGTGAGCAATGTGAAGATGATGTCCAGTATTACACCATTACTTGAGATTTACAATTCTTTCTCCAAATCAATCAAGTGAGCAATGCATGTGCACAAATGTCACGACTTATGTTTTTGAAAATAATTTCGGATTATTAACCAACCATTCATTAAGGGTAAATTGATAAAAAAACACCCTTTTATGTATCAAAACTTCAAAATTACACCATTTTTTTCTTATTTTATTTTTACAATATTACACCCATAAACTATAATTTCCCTAAAATTTGATACCCATGCTTACTCCGGCGCGACAAAAAAGAACTTACCGGTGGAATAGTGTAAGATTCCTGCTAAATTTTAGCATAAGTTTCCTGTTATACCCTTCATATATTCACTCATTTGTTTATATTTTCACACTTTTATCTTTCTCCCTCATTGTTCTTCACTAATTTGGAGACCAATACCATTTAATTTTAAAACTATACGCATGGAAACCAGTAATTGAATTGGTAAAGTTATCATTCAAATTTTCGGAGGGATATGAAAGCATGATGCAATTAAAGAGAGAGAAAAATACCTCAAATTCTTCCGTAAAAAAATAGAGATTGTGCAATGAAACTGTAAAATAAAAAAGGGTAAATGATAGGGTGTTATAAGCCAGGTGTAAAACGGTTAGTTTATAATTGGTTTGGCTGGATAATTAGATGGGTATCAAATTTTAAGGAAATGATAATTTATGGGTGTAATTTTGTAAGAAAAATATAAAGGGATGTAATTTTAAAGTTTGGTATATAAATGAGTGTTTTTATCGATTCACCCTTAAATTAAATTGAACTATTTTACACGTGACATGGACCAATAAATCTTATAAATAAATGAGAAAAAAAAAGTAAAGATCCAAATTTACGTTTTTCCTCACTTCATCCTGGTATTTGACTTTTTCACTATTTTGCAATGAAAAAATAAGAGTAAAACCTAAACTATTACGGAGTACTTGTGAGTTGGTCTCCCTTAAAATGAGTCATTTTGCTCTAAAATAATAAGACGAGATTTTGACACCATTTTACATTCAAATGTGACCATTTTAGTAAAACAAAGGTATCATAAATTGTAATACTAACTGAACCATTATAGTTATATTTGAAATGGTCAAAATTCTATTTTTTGATAAGATAAAAATGATCCGTTTCAAATAAGGATTTATAATTAATAAATGAGATATTGAGAGTGATTGATTATGTTACAAAAATATTGAACGTTGGATCTAATAGAATGGCGCCACTTAAATCCAAATAAACGGCGATGTAGGTCCACAATCGCACATTTTGGCAAGAAAAATAAAGGTTGACCTTTGAAGTAGTAGAACTGGAACATGACCGTTCACATGTTGTTTATTCCATGTATATTCGACCGTTGGAACATAAAGAAAAAATGTCCGTTACTTTTTGTTCCCCAAACCAAACCCCTAATCTCACTTCCTTGAGTCCCAGTTTCAAACTTTAAAGTACTACACTTTGGTTTGAGAGAGAGATTTAGAATTGAAAATTTGATCTCAAATATATATTTATATTTAATATTTAATAATTAATTTGAGCAAATAAAAATGGTGGCAAGAACCCCACCAAGACATAGGAAATCAATGGTGGCTCCTCCTCTCAGCCCTACTCTTCTTAGAGATACCCTTCTTAAGGTAGTTCCCTTTTTTATTGGTTTGATGTCATGTTTCAATTATATCAAGAAGAGGTCGTCTCATATAATGGTGAATTGTCAATTGATTGCATTTCAGGTTGATCAATGTATGACAAGGTTGCAAGAGTTGCAGTACACAGCAACAGGAGGAAACAAAGTAGTAAATGGAGTCAAACTTAGTCCAAGGAGTACCAAAGCTTACTTTAAAACCAGCCTTAGATGCAAGCAGGAATCAATGATGAGGTATATACTATTTCATCCATTTGCGTATGCTTTGTTTTTATCTACAGAACCGCTCTGGACCTAAAGTTTGAAATCGATTTTTGATGCTATCTATCAAACATAGTTTGGATTCGATTTCTATGGTATCTATAAAACATGGGTTAGTTAGCCCAATGGCGGATTATTGCTGTGTTGGGATGTTCTGCTAATGGGACACCTATATAACTATATGTAAATAAATTAAGACGCTCCAAAGTGTAACTTTTATAGGTTGATAATTTGATTGAAATGTCACTATATACATGGGTCAGCACTCAGCACTCAACCTATGCTAATCATTAGACACGCTCCAAACCAAACATTATTGTTGAATATTTGGTTGACATTTTAGTATATATACTGACTGATGCAATTCTTTCTGAAAATTGCAGGATTAAGAATAATGGCACAAAAAGGTCTCCATCAGGAAAACTTCAACCAAATCTAACAGGTATAAACAGACACAACTTTTAGTCTTATTTATCTTATTTCTATTTATTTTTCTAGGATTAGAGATAATTGTTGAACTAATGCTGATTAATAGTTGATAATATCGACAGCAGGTGAATGGCGATCAATGTCATTAAAATCAATGCTAGTAGGAGAAACAGTTGCAGAAATCCTGCAAGTAAGCAAATTCACCAAAGAAATCATGGCAAATTCCAACCTTGATGATCCTAAAACTCCTCTTTCTAGGAAACAAAGGCCTAACCAACAAAAAACCCCTATTGAAACTCGAAGAAAGCGTGAAAAACAGCATAGATTTCGTGTAATTCAAGCCGAATCCCTCACCCCATCCATGAAACGAGCTCGATCACGAATCAATTTCAAGGTTTCACCCCCAAAAAAGTCTGAATTTGAGAAAGAAAAGGTTGGTTTTAGTGCAAGGTATGTGACAAATAAGGTATCACCAAAGCATAAGCCTTGGGCTAAGAAAACTGTACTTTTTCCAAATCCATTGTTTCATTCATCACCAACTTCACAACACCAAAATTTCTGCAAGACCAACTCTCCTGTAATCATCGGGAAAAGGAAAGAAACTCCTCATAAGTTCTTGGTGAAGTCTCCAGTGAAAATCAAGAGCCCACAACACAAGGGTTTTGTCTCAGTTTCCCCCGTTTCAAAGCTTACAGCGTTGAGTCGAATATCTCCCCCAAAACAACACACGTCTAAAGCATCTAAGCTGAGACGATCTCTCTCACCATCTAGGCTCGCGAATAGATTGGTTTCTCCCTTAAAAGGAAGGAGGAATTCAATGGCAAGTAGTTGCGACGGGTTGATGAATGATTTAAGACATAAGCCTCCTGCTTTGATGATGATGCCAATGAGGTTCTCAGCTTCACGAATGGCTGTTGAAAGGGGTAATTAGTTTGTATTCGCTGTAAGTTCCTTGTCCAAAAGCACACAAAAAAAAAAAAAAAAAACTTGTAACGATATTTTCTCAATGTCTAATACTATGATATAATTTCATTCTTTGAAAAAATTTGGTGTCAACAGTGTCACTCACTCATCATTGTCAGATCGCTATACCCCCACAATGCATTTGCAACTGGTTTGGCATGGTATCATGGACTCGCCACCACAATGCATGGAAGTGATCGCTTGCGCGTATACACGAAGATCCTCCCTATCCCAATTACAGTCACGATCTTTAGAACATGTCCAAGGCTTTAGCCCAAAGAAGTGAATCGCGTAATGTTCTCTAGGAACAACCCGTTCCCCTGCTTCGACATCATCAAGAAATAACTTCAAACAGATTATCTGGTTTGATAACCTATGCCAGTACGTGAAGACCTCATTAACATAACCCTGATCCCCGCCATTGTAAGACATAAGTGTGAACCGGTTGTTCATGAGTGTCTTGAAGAGGCACTCGGAGGGCTCTATTAGTAGCATTCCCGAGTTGAAGTAAAATTCATGATCAAATCGAGCAGAGAGTTGAGGGTAATTGAAGAAATGATCGAGGTTTCGCAGCACTATAAAGTCGGAGTCTATGAACATGACTTTGGAGTACTCAATCAATTGCCACACTCTGAGTTTGGTATAGTTCCATGCATTGTAGGCAGTGAGGTTAGCATAGGGACTCCTTATTCTCTCAATCAGCTTGATCTTCCAACCGGCAGCTTGGAGACCCATAATAGAACGATTGGAAAGGGTTTGATCAGCTAGGAGGACGAGGTCCTTGGTGGTGTTGGTGAGGAGGATGCTTTGCGCTAGAGCTATGGCTCCACATACATAAGATTCAGAGGAGTGTACGACTGTCACGTAGGCTTCTTTTGGCTTCATCGTTGCTGTAGGATGATGCTTTGAAATCGAGTTTGCTTCCAAATGCATCCTTCCTGTGTCATCGAAATTTGTATCACACGTTATTCTGTTTTTCGCTCATGGTAGTCTGCTATGACTTCTGCATTGTAGTTTGCACTATATTATAGCTATATAAAGAGTCCATTTTTGAAATAATGGTCAAAAATAAAATATTTGTCGTTTTGGGTCGGTTTTGAAAATATTTGTCAAAATGGTGTCTACGTAGGCTCGGGATTTCTAGACCTGAAACACGCCACTACTAATGGCGTGTTTTGTGAAGGAAACACGCCATTAGTAGTGGCGTGTCTTTACAACAATTTTTTTATTCAACTGACTAAACTTAAAAAAAAAAAAAAAAGTTTTGCATATATCCAAAACCTTTATTCCATAATTGATATGGGTAGCTTTCACATAACGAGTTACATAGAAAATTTGTACTTTGCCGTTATAATTTCTTACTCCATTGTATATATCGTGTCTGTCTTATCATCCTGATCTAATCATTTTGCAAGGCCTTGATAATGGAGGGCACTCAGGCTGATTGTAAGTCAACCCTTTCCTATAAGCATTTTAGCTAAGACGATGTGAAACCGTGCTTATTAATTAAAATTAAATAGTATTTTCTTTGTTGTATTTATTTGTTTACCTAAGATTAAAACACTCACCATAAAATAGAAAAAAAAAGAGAGAAATTAAACAAATAATTGAGACGGAGGAATACTCTCTAGTCGAGAAGGCGAGCCTGGTTGAGCAGCAACGTAAGGACGGGCGACCTCACAAGTTCCAAAAGGCATGCTAATGATCTCCTTTAGTTTGTCAACATTAGGCTTGTATATCCAATAATCACCTTCATGCCATATCAAATCATCACATCTAAATATCTCTAACATAGGTTCACATTTGGATATAAACACCCCATAAACATTCTTACTATTCTTTCTAATCGCGCTTTCGACTATAAGGTGAGCACTTGCCAAGCTTAATTGTAGCCTATGCACATCCCTAATCCCCTCCTTGTCACATTAGAAGAAGCTGGCTCTAAATCTATTGTTACAAGGTCAGCAATTCCACCTAAAAGTAGGCTGGATTGTTGGTTTGCCTTGAAATTGATCATGCCCACCCTAAGGGCTCTTTCATTATGGGCTAAGTAATTCCCTTTAATTACCTCGAGCCATTTCGAGGCATAGACCTTGGTCGACGAATTCGACAAGGCCAAGAAGGGTTTCTCAAGGTTGATGATATTGGTGGGTTGGGGTGGTCGAAGGCTATGGGTAACTAAGACGATTTTGATGGAGATGAGTAGTGAAAAAAGAGATAATATCATAAATCTTGTCCTCAAAGACAAAGACATTACAATGGCATATACTTTTGGTAACTTGGACATGGTTAAACTTATATTTTACATATATAGTTGGTCACTAAAATTGTACGAGTGCAATATAAATAATACTAGTAGATGATATATTATGATAAGGATTAGTGAGTGGTTCATAATAATGTTGTTGCATGGATGCACGACGTCTAGTAGTTGAAGTTTTATTTTCTAGCTACTTTCATATATACACAATACCTATAATACTAGGATGCTGCCCGTACATTGCATAATATTTTAAAATCTCCTTTTTAAATATCAGGTTATTTTTACGTCTTAAGCTGTTTTCTGTAACGTGTTGAGTTATTAGTAACATCAAAATTAAAAATTGTGACTCCTAAAATTATCATATATTAATCAAGTAACGAGAGTTTCAATTCCTAACTCTTAAAAATGAGATAAAATTAAAAAAAGTTGGGATAAACATTTCATTAACTTGCTTCAGTACTATTGTTTTGGTAAAAATTTACCAAGTTGATTTTAAGGCGTGGGTCAAAAGGATCGAACTATAGTCTATGATTTAAACAAATTGAATGTAAAACACACAGAGTTGGTGATGCGAAAAACCTAAATAGGCAAAAACTGCGGGGAGAGTCGGAATCCCACCAAAACAACAGATGGCTAAAGCGTCGAAGTTGAGACAATCCCTTTCGCCATCTAGGTTGGCGAATAGATTGGTTTCTCCACTGAAAGGAAGAAGGAATTCAATGACAAGTAGTTGCGACGGGTTAATGAGTGATTTGAGACATAAGCCTCCTGCTTTGATGATGATGCCTATAAGTTTCTCAGCTTCAAGAATGGCTGTTGAAAGAGGTTTCTAGTTTGTATTTGTTGGATTTATGCCTGGAATCCATTATCTGTATTGGGTTAGAGCTCTGTCTTGCGCCTTATTAGGCCATTCTGTATTTGGTTAGAGACTACTATATAAACTCTCTAACTCTTACCCTAGTAGTCATGCTTATCATACCGTCTGAATATATACTCTGAAAAACTCCGCACACATTAATAAAACTCTCTCCCTTATGCCATGTGGACGTAGCTAACACACTGTCGTTAGTGAACCACGTAAATCTTCTGCTATTCTTATCTATCTTTTCTCGCATCTGTTATAACAAACTGGTATTAGCCTTCGGGTTCCTGACCATCGAGAAAGATGTCGGCTATGAACATAAAAATCGATCGCTTTACCGGGAGAAACAGTTTAGTTTATGGCATATCAAGATGCGGGCTCTGTTAAAGCAGCAAGGGTTGTGGTCGCCGCTTTCAACGAAGAAGATGAATGGCGCAACCGCTGCTGTCACCGCTGAGATGGCCAGTCTGGAGGTGAAGGCACATTCAACGATTATGTTGTGTCTTGCTGATGATATCATCACTGAAGTTGCGGAGGAAGATATTGCCGCAGGTATGTGGAAAAAGCTTGAGAGTCTTTATATGGCGAATTCTTTTACCAATAAGTTGCTTCTGAAGCAACGTCTGTTCAGTCTGAGAATGCAGGAAGGTATTCCTCTTCGAGATCATTTAGATAAGTTAAACACAATTTTACTAGAACTGCGTAATATTGATGTTAAGGTAGAAGATGAGGATGCCACATTAATTATGTTAGTTTATTTACGATTATCGTATGAGAAATTTGTACAGTCTTTTATTGTGGGTAAAGATACTGTGTCTCTAGAAGATTTTAGATCGTCTCTTCATATTAGAGAATTGTGCCATAAGGCGGCTGGTACGGTTACAGAGAATCAGGCCGCAGGGTTAGTAGCTACCGGGGGTTATGAACAGGGAAATTATGGGAAGAAAAAGTATAAGAAGCCGTCTTATTCTGGTTCTTCTAATTCTGCTGGTACCTTTGGTTCTAGGGGTCCTAAACCTACTGATGTTTGTAACTACTATAAAGGAAAATGGCATTGGAAATTTAATTGTCCCAAGAAATAAAAACAGAACAAATCCGGCACTGTTGTTGTAGCAAATGCAGATTCCGAGGAGGATGATTATGCTCTAGCTTAGTTACCGATAGGGTCACACATCACACTGATGTGTGGATCTTAGATTCTGAAGCATCTTACCATATATGACCGCGCAGAGAGTGGTTTATAAGATGAGGGCAATATTTCTATGGCCAACAGTGCTGTTTGCAGAATAGTTGGAATAGGCTCAGACAAGATAAGGACATATGACGGTAAATTCTGCACATTGAACGAAGTTAGACATGTTCCACTGATGACAAAGAATCTGATTTCCTTAAGTACGTTAGACAGTAAGGGTTTCAGTTTTCATGGTGAAGGTGGAGTTCTGAACGTCTGTAAAGGTTCAAATGTGGTTCTGAGAGGTATCAACACTACTACAGATACAGGTTATAACAACGGGTAAAAACCGTTGTTAAAACAAAAAGCGGACGTTGTTAAAGCGGCCGTTGCAAAAGGTATTTACAACGGTTAGGTTATTTACTAAAGCCGCTGTGGAAATTATTCACAACGGTTAAAAGCGGTTGTTGTTGCGAGTAAGTCGTTGTAGAAAGTTTGAAAAAAATTTGGTGGGAAGGATATAACAACGGTTATCATATAACAAAACCGTTGTTATATTTTTCCCACCAAAATTGTGAAGACTTTTAACAACGGGTATACGTAAAATAACCGTTGTTGAAATTGTTAGTAACAACGGTTCTTCATTTAAAACCTGTTGTTGAATATTATGCACGGGTATTTGTGAAAGGTATTTACAACGGTTCTTTTTTTAAAACATGTTGTTGAATATTATGCGCGGGTGTTTGTGAAAGGTATTTAAAACGATTTTTGTTTTAGTAACCGTTTTTATTAAATTTTCGTAATTTTTTTAAAAATTAAATTTGTTTCATGCCATTCAAAATTCTGCATATATCAAGAAAGAACATATATCAAGAAGAAGATAAATCACAATTTTGGGTTCATCGAACTCAATAGATTCAATTCAACCACAACAAAGAAAGACATCATATATACTTACAATTTGATCACTTTACATGAACTAAGATTCCTAAAACTGTGCATCCCCCTAGCTCTATCTACAAATATCATTCCCTAACTTCAACAAAAAATTTAGTAAGCTGATCTAAGCTCTAAGTATCATGCATTTAGTCTTCATTGCAATGTTCTAAGACGTATTTGCCCAACATGTCCCTTACCTCGTCTATTTGGTGCCCTTTGTACTGAGGTACTTGTGGCGCGTTGATTACATACTGCGGAAAAAACAAAGACAAGACATTATTGTAACAACATACATCATTCAAAGATAGCAAACATCATGGTATAGCAAACAAGCAAGACAACATCAGCTCTAATTTAAAAAAAAGTAATAAACACATTATTAAATTACTAACCTTTTCTGGAATAAGGATATATCTTCGCATAATAATCTCCAACATGAACCGACAAACGTAGTATCCACATTGTATGCTATCCGGCTGGAGAGGGACCTATTATTACATAAAAAACGAAGAGATGAGAAGGCCCACATTAGAATCTTGCACTTTAGGTATTGTATTTGCGCACATATTATTATTAGACAGATTTTTGCACTTAAGGTATTGTATTTGAGCACGTACCCCTGTTATCGTAATAAAAGTAGGGCCATCATAAGAATCTTTCATGGGTTGATCCTCGTTAGCTCTTTTCTTCTCAAAGGCCCTTTTTTTTTATTAAAAAAAAGGAGGCAGAAACTCATATTTTTGGGGCAAAAATGAGCTTTTTGCTATAAATAAAAATTGAAACTTAATGTTATTATAAATAAATCAGTATTATAAACTTACTTAATAATCAAGCCCTTAAAGGTCTCGTTTGGTTCTCTATGCAAAGAGTCCAATCAAAAAACTTTCTTCTTGGTCGGCATGATGACTGCTAGCACCAAATGACTCCTACATCAAGAGACATCATCATTATTAACAAGTACATATATTAGTTATGAAAATGCAATTGTAGGTGGAATCGTAATATTAATTTGTTTATTACCCGATTTCATTATAAGGGGCAAATATGAGCTGTTTGTTTGTCGCCAATTCCCGAGTAATATAATCTACCCGATCTTCATACGGAATCAACGCGATATGCATAGATAAAATATAGGGGCACAGGAATCCGTATTGATCACATGGAATCTTGTTCTCGGGGATCACTCTCGATTTCTACATTATTACGGTATTAATTCCGGTATTTAAAACACTATCTAGTCAGAATATTAGAATATGAAATGATTTATTAAGAAACTTACTTCATCCAAACAAATAGGTGTTGGACATCAATCTCGTCAACGCCAGCCCAAATGGCTAGCAGCTCCCATGACAGAATTGCTTCGCGCTCAATCCCTAAAATATCCTCATCGAGCGAAATAATTATCAATTGCTCGTTTACTATGCGACGGCTAGCCTCCAAATACAGTTTCCTCATCGTCAGCATTCTTACTTTTAGCATGAATTCGCTCCCAGAAAAATTAGTGGAGTTTATACTCCTAACATCTTTCAGTGCGGGGAAATAATGCTTTTCTCTTTTTGTGCTACTACCACCAGCCTATACATGTAGATAAATAAAATAATAAAAAATCCAAAGGTAACATATCCTAGTTGGAGTAATAAAAATAAAAGAGTACTTAACTAAATAACTCATCAACTTTCTCTTTCAATGATGAGGCAGTAGTAGGTATGTCTGGGGACTTAGGCGTATCCGTCTTTTTTGTCCCCTACACAAAATTTCCATGCTTTTTAGAAATACAGAAAAAATATAAATAAAGGGAGGTTTTAAAAAAAATGGAGAAGTTAATTAAATACCTCATCAAGTTGTTGTTTCGACGAGGTAGTTGGCATCTCTAGGGACTTAGGCTTATCCGTCTTATCCTGTTTTTTGTTCCCTACAAAAAAAAAATAACATATAACTTTAACATATAAAAACATTTAACATATAAAAATTTAACATATAAAGGTATTTTTTCTAACCCCAACTGCTTTCGGTTGAGGCGGAGACGAACGAGCCAGGAAGATGTGAGATTCAGGCCAATGAACTTCCGACCGCATCTGCCAGAATGGTAATGTCGTCACGAACTGGGACGGGCAGTTGAAATTTTTCATGGCCTTCTAAGACTTGAGTTATCTCCACTTTTCTATGATTCGGCAAAAGTTTTTCGCCATGAATCAATAAAGTTTCCGCTGATTTGGTGGGAACGTCTACGAGACCCCGGCCAACACGCACAGCTTTCGCGGATTTAGGGTCAGCAAGAATAACTACCTTCCTGTTTACGGTCTGAAGAAAACACATACATTATATTTTATATCCCAAAATTTAATAGAATTCATATAAATTTCACTAATTAAAGATTTCATGCATACCTTGCCGAAAACTGTGAACTGATTTGAAGGGGATGTATGCTGCTGTTTTCCATCAGCCGTCTTTTCAAGTTGCATCCCCTGATTATTGTCAGCTGTGGCGGATAACTCAAGTTGCATCTCCTTTTCAGACTCATTTACCTAATAAAACTAACCAATGGCACGATGTCAGAAGTTATAGCATTAGAGCTGGCAGGGAACACACCCCCTGATCTTACCCAAAAAAGAGAAAAGAAAAATAAGGAAGTCATATATTTACCTTATCGGCTTTAGTTGTTACAACTTCAGAAGCAGTAGGTACCTGATATTTCTGAATCTCGTTGACCGATACTTCCTTCTTATGTATTGCCAAGGTAGTAGTGTTCTCGGCCTCTTGACCAATCTGTTGTACCTTACCCCCTTTAATGACATCCTCCATCATCTTCAATTCTTCTTCGGAAGGCTTGCCTCCAGAATTCATCTTTAGTATCACGGATGTCAATAACTGAACCTGCGTGCCAAGAATGTAATGTTTCAGCAATTTGTTTAAAACAATAACATGTGAACTTAAATGAAAATAATAGAATAAATGGTACCATGTCAGCCTTCTCAGCCTTTAGCCTTCCTTTTCTTCTTTTTCGGGGCAACTGTCCCATAATATTTCGTGACTCCAACCTGTAACGGGACGCCCCTCAATCGACCTAGATGTTTGGGTCGGCCGATCGCTCTAGCAAGAACGTCATCACGACCATTGGGAGTGAATTTCCCTTTTTCTACTTCCTTCAATACCTTCTCCTATAATATATTAAATAAACTTCAAATTATATTTGTGACTAAAATAATAAAGTTAGTAATGAACTCGTCTTAATAAAATAATGCTTACTATGTTGGCCAGCACTTCCTGATTATATTTGTCACACGGCCGGGATCTTTTAGGCGTGTGCCCTTCTTTATAAGTTACATGCCGATTCAAGTCGGTTACTCCCTTTGCCACCTACACATTAACATGGTAACAATTATATATATAAATGTGTATCAAGTCCAAGTGTGATTAAAAAAATCAAATAAACAGGGGGATGCATGCTACTTACGAGTTGGTCTTCTATCAATCTGTAACCGCCTCGAGAACCATACCATTTCCCATTCTTGCATGAAATGTTAGCACGATTTATTTTGCTAACGGCCTTCAAATTATATAAAAGCGCAAGTAGATGAGATAATAAAAAGATTATAGAGAACTCATTAATTAAAAAAATGATAGGTAAATCATTAAAAGGCGAGGATATTTAACCTCAAACTTCTCACTAGTTCGAATCGCTTTGAAAAGATCCCATTGTTCCTGAGTGATGGTGGGACACTTGTTTGACGGTGGGCTCTTACGCATCTCCCCCGTCTCTTTGTCCACATACAACCAATACTTACCAACGTCACACTTCCACTGCCTGAAGACACTCCTTGCCTTCTGTATTAAATACTTATCATAGCATTCGGCAATATCAAAGGCTTCCTTTATACGATCCAAGAATAACTGCGCCAATTTTGGATTCAAATTCCTAATTTCATCTAAATGGATAGGTACAAACTGTCTTGTGCAACATCCAATCCAAGTGGATAAATCCTTCGCATTTGGACCAGTAGGGAAACCCTTCGTGTTCCATGTTATTTTAAGCGGCTGTTTAGCCGCTATAGCTGCAAGGGCTGCAGGGCACTTCGTAGCACCCCTCTCACCAGGCTTATTATCCCCAGGCTTATTATTCTTTTGACTTCGTTTCCGTTTTTCACCCATGATAATCCTAAAACCCTAAATATGAATGAAATAGGAAATGAACACCGACATGCAGAGTATCTAAAACCCTAAAGAGGAATGAAAATTTAAAACAACAGTTTGAGCTTCTAAAATCCTAAAACCCTAATAAGAGGAATGAAGTAGATGATGCGGGATGATAAAGATAACAAAGAAGACGAAAAACAAAAAAAATGATCTTAAAACCCTAATGACGAAACACAAAAGTGAACATACCTGATGATAATGATGATGATAAAGAGAACGAGCAGGATAATAAGGGAAGGCAACGGAATCTGGGCGTCGGAAACTGGGCGACGGCCGGCAACGAGAATGTAGAAAGCGGGGGAGAGAGAATAAACTCAGGATACCAACGGTTGAACTGATGTTGTGTGTGTTTGTGCTATGTTTGTGTGGTATGTTGTATACCTGTATGTGTTTGTAAATCTATACAATATTATTAAAAGGGTAACTAAAATGGCACCTATAAATATGACATGGCAAATTTTAATATGACATGGCTAATTTTAATGTGACATGGATTATAAAATTATAATTACATGGCATTAATTTAATTCACTCATCAATAAATAAATATAATTAAATGAAAGTGTAAGATTGAAGAATTCACATCCACATGAAATTATTAAAATTCAATAATTTATTAACTTTTAGTGATTGTTTGAAAATTGACAGCATAATATGGAATTATAATTAAATCTATTAGTAATAATAATAAATTTATGCAATATATATAAAAGGCTAGATAAACCATTAAAATTTATTCCATAGGATATTTTCTGAATCCAATAATTTTATTGATTATTTACTTATAGACATCATAACATGAAACATATACAATAATATAAAAAAAGCTAACATTACGCACATTTTAAGCGATAAGCTAAGTGGCATAACCATGTGATTTCAAAGAAGTCATATTGCAAGTCTTATCATATTTTTTTTTTTAAATGATTCCCTTAATATTTATTCCTACAATTATAGTCTTATAAATATCATATTTGTTTTAAATAATTCCCCTAATATTTATTCCTACAATTATAATTTTATAAATATCATATTTGTTTTAAATAATTCCCCTAATATTTATTCCTACAATTATAATCTTATAATAAAGGTAATAAACTTTTTATCTCCCTCCACATGAATACCTAATTCAATTCATCATTAACTTTTAACTACACTTTTCATCTTCTTTCTCCATAACTCATTTCTCAAGTTCCTTTATAATGATTCATATTTTTAGTTTACCTTGAAAACTTTCATGACAATATAGCTTTTTAATTCCTACTTTTTTTAATCTCGAAATGATAATGTTCATTCCATAAAGCATAACAATAGATATGCATTTTTTTGTTGTATCATCCTAAAGCTAATTTGTTTTTCTCATGTTCTCTTTTAATTTCCATTATTTTCATTTGATAATGTTTTATTATATTTCGTGGGCATCTGATTTTGGTTTAATACTAATTTGTATGTACAATTGATAAATTTCAGGAGGAAGACACATTTGGATATCAATACATGAAAAATGACAACTTACAAGTATGTGGATTTTTATGAGTTAGCATGTTTCTCAAATTTTTCCTAGAATTTTTTTTGGGAGATTTCCTATTTTAACCAATACATGTGTGGACAGCGGGCCGCCCACGGGGGCGCTTGGCGAGAAGGGGCTCGAAAACAAGCGTTTGCATTTTATAAGGAGTCGCCACCAATTTTATGGGAAATTGGAACCGTTCGAATACCTCGTGTCATGTCAAGACACAAAGTAGTGACATGAACACTAAGCAATCGTTACCCTTAGCATTCTATGTCTAGAATAACTCTCGCGGATGCCAATGAACACGGGTGCTCACGGAGATCTGGAGTAAGGGGTGAGGGTACGTATTAGGAAGCTCTTTTGATCGAACACCTAATCCCGCCCGCCTCGATAGCGGCCTCTACTAATGATTAGGGAAGTTTATTCGTACTCGATATATCGTCGGCTACATGCATGCAATGCAACATCCATAGATTAATCCTAACATATGAGAATTTAACTAAGTCGGTTGACACGTAATTAGCATACAATTGATGTCGAAGTTGGATTTAGGGTTCATTTACATGTGAAGCATACAAACAATAAAGGAAATACAATAATTATAAATTACAGTAAATATAAATTACAATAATTACATCGGAATAGGCGATTTATGTCGAAAATACCTTTAAAACGGATAATTTGAGAAAAAGAAATAAAAGAATAAAACACGACAGATCAGAAGGTGATAATACAGATATTAGTTGATTAATACGTAAACTAATTAAACTAGGTCAAGGCAGAAAAGGAGTTCAGGGACAGAATTCACCCTGGAACAGGCGCAGCAGGCACTGCGCCCTTTGGAAGAGGCGCAGCAGTTGCTGCGTCTGTTCCAAGGGTGAGTTCTGGCTGTGAAGCCGGAACTGCAAACTGTTAATGTTAATTGGTAAATTAATGGTCAATTGGTGTTATTTACTCGGATAGAAGTGATTAATGAATTATTTGCATATGATTGAGGTCATAAAAACAGTAAAACATGGATGAGACGGAAATAAACGGATTAATTATGTGAAGGGTCGATGTTAATGAATGATTAATTAAACCAACTAACTAAACGAATTATTAACTAAACATGATGAACGACGACGAATTAATGACTAAACAGGTGAAAATATATCAACAATGAATCCCAGAAACTCAATATGGTTAAATTGAATCTCTAAAATCCGGGTTTGAATTTAATGACAAAAACCCGTAAATATTGATTATTTAGGATTTAAGTCGGATTTATGACGATTTAAACATGTTAATGATAATGGTTAATATACATACGAATTATTAAACTATCATGCGAACGAATTAACAGACGAACGAAACAAAAGAAATAAATTTGACACGAATCACAGAGGACGGAGGAAGAAGAAAAGAAGCAGGAACTGCGGCAGCCTCACGAAGAGGCGCAGCGGTTGCTGCGCTCCTTCGAAGAGGCGCAGCGGTTGCTGCGTCTTTTCTCGACGTCATCGTCTCCGGAAATCCACAAAAAAGGTTTTAAAGACGGTTTTAGAAATCGGTTTTAATGAGATGCTTTCGACATAAACCTTACAACGGTGATACGATAATTAAAAATACAATAAATAAAAGAGAGATTTACACCCTCAGACTTACATGTTGACGGAACGAGATGAACTAAGAAGATCGATTAGTGAATGCTCGACGCGAATGCAAGGAAAGAGTGCCCTCGAAAGAGGAAAACGATTAAACAAGTTGATTAATTAGATTGATTGAGTGTAGTGGTCAAATTGGTCGGTCATGCAACGGAGAGGCTGGTACCCGGAAAGATCCGAGCTTACGTGGTCGGAAGTCCAAGCACGTAGGCGCCAATTAGTAAGAACGAAGTCTAGAATGCAAAGGGAGAAGAGAAGGGCGGACACTCGCGTGAGAAATATGAGGAACGAAAGCTCCTATTTATACTAATCACGTGAAGAAATAGGGTTTCGGAGACTCTTTGGAAGTGAATCTCGGAAAGATATGAAAAAGATACGTAAACCATGCAAAGAAGGGCCTGGGAAGAGGCGCGGCGAGCCCATGCGTCTCTTGGAAGAGGCGCAGCAGCCCACGCTGCGTCTCTTGGAAGAGGCGCAAAGACTGCTTTGCGTCTATTCCCAGGAGATTTCCTCCTGCTTAAGAAAGATTTCCGCGTTTGAGTTATGGTAGGACGGAAATAATTCGATTATCTTTCGAATATTACGAGATATTATTTGCCAAAAGATAAAATTTGAGAAATATGGAATAGAAATATCCGGAACATTCCAGAACATTCTGACTCGGGATTTAACAGTTATCAGAAAATGGAGACGGTTTTTGACCCGGACTCCGAATGTACTCTAATTACTGCCAAAACGACCGTATCGGCACGTAGATGACAACTAAGAGGTTGACATTAATATTTGAGCAATCACTTGACGATAATCTTACGAATTGTCACAAATCGTTCGCGTATCAAACATGCGGCCCAATCATCACCGGGTGGTTTGCGAGGGGTGCGGAAACGAGGTGTCTCTGAGCCCCCACTTTGACCGAGGCTTGGACAAGGCGAAAGTCAAAGTATAGCCATCAGGTCAATCGAAGATTACAACCTGACGACTATGGCGACGCGAGGCGGCTCAAGGGGTCTGAGCCAAGGACCTATCGTCGGGAACATTTTAGAGTCTGTCGACTATCGGGGAGGGTCGTTTAAAGTCCATTAGACTACGTAAGGAGGCTCGCCAGCCATAAGAAGAGATCATACCTGAGATTTAATCGAACTTCGCGGGGAAACAAGATATATTGAAAACAGCAGGACGTCGGTAGAAGCTGCTGGGGATCCGCTTGCGTCGGTCTCAAGCGAACTCGGGTTGGGGAATATGTCGACGACTAGGAACATCTTGATCGCCATGGAAGAAATCTTGAGTGAGCAGTACTGCAAAATACTACTGCGCTGGGGACAGACGACCAGGAACATCTTGATCGTCGTAGAAAGAAAGTCTTGAGTGAGCGATCGCAAAAAATACTACTGCTTATTTGGATAAAAATTGAGCAATATCTTTGAAATATCGCTGCGCGGGATAAAATGATTTTGGACAATCTGCGAAATCTTTGTCGTCTTTGGATAAAACGTGGGCCGGAATGAAAGAAAATCGTCGAAACGGACCAAAATGATAAAACGTCATCGAGGAAGAGGCGCACCAAAGATGGGCCCACGAATAACGAACTCATAACGGATTTTTGAAAATCCGTATGGAGGGAAACAAAGGAAGAGGCGCAGCAAGAGCTGCGTCTCTTGGAAGAGGCGCAGCACCTGCTGCGTCTTTTCCCCAATTCAGCAATTCTGCGTAAAAACGCGAAAATCAGAAGGCTTATGTTCATTATTTCGAAACACAATTTTTGCAATTTCTCTCTCAAATCTTCACCATTTCCGTCGAGGTTGGATTCAAAAGCTTGCTTGAAATATGACTAATCGAGGTATGTGCTTTAATCTTGCATTAATCTTCCATATTTGTCGAATTTTGAGCCGCGAACATTAGGGTTTTCGACCCTTTTGATCGAAAATTTGGGGCTTTTCCCCCAAATGGATTTGTCTTGCCAAATTGATGCTAGAAATGGATAATAGGTAATTTTAGGAACATAACCATGTATTTACTTTGAATTTTCATCGGGTTTTGAGCCCTTGAGCGAATTTTGAGACGGTAAGCCAGACTAGATCGTAAATTGCTTCGAAAATGGCCTTAGGATTGCCCATTTGTGATGAAACTTGATATTTGGGATCCTTGGGTGATGAGTAAACTTTCTACCATCTTGGAATTTTGGTTTGTGACAACTTTTTCAGGACACTTTTCTAGGGCATAACCGCCATCATAGCGAAATGCTGCCGAATTTTCAACTCGAACCCGAGACTAGGCCTTGACTTGGACTTGACTTGACCCAACTCATCACATGAGTGATTGAATTGGTGGGAATATGGCCAAGGATGGCCAGGAATGGGGAATTCCCGGGCCTTGAAGGCTCGAAAATTTCTTAACAAAGGCTTGTCGTCATGGGACGCGGCCTGAATTTGCTTTAATGTTTGCAGGTGACGATGCTTCTACTTCTGGGAGGGATCCCATGGACATAGACGCCGCCGTTGTTGAGGAGGCTTTGGAGCAGGCCTTCACCGCTGCGGTGATGGCTGCTGCGGACGAGGTTCCTGAGGAGGAGGCTGCTGAGGAGGAGGAGATTCCGAGACGGGCCCACCTCGGACGAGGGGTCGTCACCGAGAGGAGCTCCGCGTGGCCGAGACTGGGAGAGTAGGCACCTTGTGTGGGCTGCAGAGGGTCACTTGTCCTACAGAACGGTGAAGAGCTTGGTAAATAGGAATTCCCTAACTCATTACCTATCCTTTTCTATTTTTGTTCAAATATTCTTTTAAATTCATTCAAAACTAAAGATAGCTTTGTTTCGAATCATAATAGGAGGCCGGGAACATCCGGTCGTTCTCGGGGTACACGACGGCGATGGAGCACTACGAGCGGCTGTCGGAGGAGGAGAGGGCCATGATCGAGCGTGGAGCGTTCGGTCCTCTGGTTCAGGTCTGGAGGGATATCGTGAAGAGGAAGTTGCGGGCCAACCTTAGCCTGGTCCGCGCTTTCTTGGATCGATTTTGGGACACGACTTCCACGTTTCACCTGCCTTTTGGTGAGGTGGGAGTCACCTTGGAGGACTACGGCATGATTTACGGTCCGCCGTGCGGGATCGAGGAGATGGTGTGGCCGGGAGGCGGCATGAGGGCGGATTCGGCCGAGGCGAGGAGGTTGATCGGGTGGAAACGTCGCCGAAGGCTGTTGCGGTGCGGGTTTGGTACCCAGTACCTATGTTCGAGATTACTTTGCGGGGAAGACCCCGGCATCGGTGGTGATCGATGGGAGGGAGACGGCTCCTCCTCCTTGTACACTGGTGAGCGAGAGGGCTCGTCGTGGCTTTGGTGGTTCTTGTCTTCGATTTACCTCGGAGACAAGGGTGAGAGGTTGTCGACGAAGCTTCTCCCCTTTCTTTCGACCGAGTTCCCTAGGGCGTTGGGGACCGGGTCATCTGCTGGTTTTGCGGTCCTCATCCGCTTTATGAGGGCCATGGTTCGTCCGGAGTTGATGGAGAAGGGGACTTCTCCTGCGCATTTGTCGGACACAGGCTCTTGTTGGAGGTATGAACCTTCCTTTAGACCGAGTAAATTCCTTTCTTTTATCAAAGATCGAAAGATCATCATTGACTATTACATTTCACGGGCGTGGGTGTACTCTTACTTTCGGGCCTCGCGCCCAAGAGGACGGAGCCGTTGGAGAGGGCCTATCCCGTGGTGAGGATTGGGTCATGTCGGACGAAGAGCAAGCGTTCTTCTCACAATGTCTACCGGCGGGACGTGAACGCCCTTCAGCTGAGCAGCGTGAGTATTCCACTCGTATTCATTATATATTTCTTGTCCTTTGCTCTTAATCGATCATAGGAATGATCTTTGCCTTATCTTGTCGCAGTGGGTGCCCAGACCTTGGGCGGAGTACGCTCGAGCGCCTCCTTTTTTCTTTGCCGAGGTCCTTCGACCTAGGAGCCCGAGTTTCTTGTTGTGGACGTCGATGGGTCTGTGTGGTATCCGGGCGAGCGTATGGCTCGTCGGTGCTCTCGGGCGCGTTGACGGTTCCCATCGATCCTCGAGGGACGATGTTCGGGGAGCCTTCGAGGCTGAGAGGGAGGCGGACTTGGCTGGTGCCAGTGGCGACGACCTTCTTCTGCCTGACGAGGATTACTCGGCGTTCCTTTACGGGAGGTTGGCGTATTGGCCGGTAGTGGTGAGTATCCTTTATTTACTTGATTTGATTTTGGGAATCACGACGAAAGATCGTCGATTAATGAGAGCTATTTGTCTTTGCAGGAGGTCGAGGCGGCGGGCATCGAGCCCCCAGTGTACCCCGAGACTCTTGAGTACACTGACGCGACTGGGAGGACGACGATCTCCGAGTTGCGTGACTTTGACGTGGCTGTGACGGATGCTGGCCTAGATGACTGGCAGCATCTGATTCGGAGGGTGAGTTCCCATTTTGCATAGTTTTCGTGTAAGAACACATTTGATTGGATTTGTTCAATTTTGCTGAGAATTA